>NW_018164940.1:1237-39659 GCF_001263595.1 Phalaenopsis equestris
TTCGTTGTTGTGATTAAAGTATTGTTTTTCTAAAATCTTAGTCCGCTGTTCTAACCCCTCCCTGTGGGATCGATATCTAGGACTCCATTAGAGCCCTATATTACTTGAGTGATATGAATACTTGCATTGATAAGTGTGACTTTATAATTATTGAATATTTATTACATCCATATTTATCTTGTATTTTAAGCATATAAAAAGTCGCTGTCAACAGCTTCTAACTGGCAACTCCTAAACCAAAAATAGTGCCAACAGTGAATTATCTGTTTGCGATCAATCGTTGAAAAAGTGGTCCGAACGACCCCGGATGACAAAACAAATCGCATGACTGCGTCCGGAACGTCGACCTCACATAGGGGAGACATTTATTTCTTCTTGATGTCGTGTCCGGGCAAAAAATACGTGATTGATAGCTATAATAATAATAAAATTATTATTATTATTATATAATACAAATAATATAAAAAAATAATAATAAAAAACAAACTATCCTATTCTATTTGACTCTGTTTGGCGCAGCTGCAGCTTCTCAGCTTTTCAGCTGCAGCTGTGCTGTCCGAGGAAGTAGCTGTGGGGAAGCTGGTTGTGTGTTTGGTGCGCTATGTGAAACCAGCTGTCGGACAGCTGTTTATGAAAAAAAGACCATACTGCCCCTATTTGGTAAACTTGTTTAAAAGAAGAGTATAACAATCATTTTTTGGAACTTTAGCAAGCACCAAAATGCTAACAGCTTTTTTTATGAATAAGAACACATATGCAACACAATCTTATGCATTTACATATCTAACAAATAAACTTTGAAATTTTACAAATATTTGCATATTATTTTGGAGGTCTTACGAAAGAATTGAGTCGCATAAATGTAATGAAGTTAATTGTAGTGTTTGATACGTAAATATGTGAAATTAATTATGGTTTATATACATATCACACAGTTCTTATCTATACATCACACTCATGTACTCATTGAGTAATGAATAAGAATAAATTTAATTTTGTATTAATTCCTACTGCCATTACTGAATTTTGTATTAAACCTACATGAAATCCTTTTACCTGTATCAGTTAAAGCAAATATCAAAAGATTTGGGTTTGCATTGTGTTAATAGTACTCACTATAATCTTTAGATATTTAGATGTTAGATTTGTAAATCAATAAGAATTATGTGATATGGATGTAATTTCCCCTGTAACATAATATATCAATATGATCCATCATAAAAATGATTTTAAACCAAGTTACACAATTCTTACCACAATTCCTGCGGCAAAAGTGGAGAAACTTTCTACTAATCACTTCGGCTAAAGGCAATTTTGCACAGAACAAGCCTACTACACAATTCTTATATGTTTACATGAATTAAATCATTCATTTCAAGCTATTCATCATTCAAGACAATAGAAGCCTCCTAATCAAATTTCTTCAATGACTTCCGTATCCAACAATTGAAAATTTCCCTATCGAACTGAATTCAGCAAACACCCCCAAGCTTTTGTTTTCTTTGGTACATTAAACAGAAAATTGAATTGTATCATCAAGCAGAAATAAACTGAAATAAACAAAAATAATGATTTGGCTTTCTTTAGCCAAAATAAAACTAAAAGGTTTGAAATCTGCATTGTACATTCATTATATTTTCTGCAAGCATGAGATCATTTCTTCAATTGAAAACATACCATTGAGCACAAGAAATGAAATAGAATTGCGACATCTAATCCTAGGTTAATGTTTTTTTCAAAATCCTCAAGCTTGGACATAGTATGGAATTAAAATCTGCAGTCAAGACGATTTGAGCTGTATAAGTATTTTAAAAAAAAGGAAAATTGAGTTTAGCTATTAAGTAGATGTCATGAAGAACCCCAGTCTATCATAACTACTACAAACAGATGCAAATCTTCATCTGTATAAATTTCAGCAGTAGCACTTAGGATTTCAAGTGCCTCCTCGATAGTGCTTGAATGAGAAGCCTGACATTCTGCCTTGAAATAAGAAACTGCCTCGGATAGCTCGATTCTGAGGGAAGAAGCACCATATTTTCTTTTACCAACAACCTTTGGACGTTTGGAATGGAAAATTGTTTCATATTCGTTCTGATCCGGGCTGGAGACGTCAATAAAATCAACTGAATATCCGGGGGGTCCCAAATTCACGGCATTGTCAGCGAACCCTGTCTTGCTTGGGTTACAAGCATAGGTCCCTGTGGAAACCACGCCTTCAAACATGCGATCGAGTTTCTCCTCAAATTCAGGTTCTATACTAGAAAACTTAAACTTCTTTGCAGCGGGCACCACCTACATGGAAATTGATAAACACCCAATTAATAATAAACATATGAAGATACAAATTACAAAGTGTATAAAAAATTCTCACCGCAAGTCTGTCAGCCCACCATTCATCAGGTGCATCAACTGGTCGCTTCACTGGATCCCAGCCCAGATTCGTAGATCCCCTCTTCAATTCTTTCCAAATTTTCTAGTCCTTCTTCAGTTGGTCCCACTTGTTCTTCATTTGTAACTTGTCGTACTCCCTGCTTGTTCATTCCTTGAAACATCTGATAATATTTTGCCACCTTTCTTTATTGAAAAATGTCGTAGGCTTAATTCCTCGTTCAATCTCTTTAAGGCAAAGATCGCAAAATAGTATTTTCATTTCTTTTTCTCACAATGCAGGTGTAGCAACCTCTTTAGGTTTATTATTCATGTTATTACTAAATCAAAACAAAGCCATGAAACGTAAAATTAAAATCAATTAGAAAGTAAAAAAACAAATCAAACTTGTGCAAATATCAATTACTATTTGGTCGATTAACCATATGTCATGTTTTTACACTATTCTACAATCTAATGCCAGCTCAAATTTGCACTCATGTCATATGCACACATTGATCCTTATAAACATTAGAAAGAATTTTCACCCAAAAGATTAATTATAGCATTGAAAACATGTGAGGCCTCACCATGATCGTCATCACTTGATGATCCAATAGTTGTTTACTGTAATAGAACTGAAGTTCACTCTTAACACAATAATGAGGTGGTCACTCTGCCACACTAATCTTCAAAAATAGAATATAGAATACCTCAAATTGTAGAAAAACATTGGTTATAATGTTAGTCCAAGCAATTTATGATTCAATAAATGGGAAGCTCTGCTCCAGCCAACAGAGAAAAAAAAAATTAGTTTTTATACAAAAACTATTCAAAGAGCAAAATTAAGTTCTGTGCAACACATCACTGAGAAAAATATAAGAAATGTCCATGAGTGCAAATTTGAACTGGAATCAGGCATGAAAGGTTTATGAAACCAATAAGAATTATCAAGGATAAAACATATTGTGGAGAAGGTAGATGGGATAAAACCACGAAGAACAACAACAAAATATGGGATAAAAATTTGGGAGGAGACATACCTGCTTCAATCAGGTATTGGTTTTGAGCGGGGCAGAACGGTGCAAGCTGCTTCGATTAGCACAAAATATTCGAGCAACGGTGGAAGACGAGCAGCGGCCTAGCAGGGGGAGGAGCAGGGGGGGTCTTCGCGAAGGGAGCAGCGAGCAGGGGCTTCGGAGTAGGACGATCTAGTGGGGCGATCGAGCAAGAAGCGAGAGCAAGAAGCGGCGGTTTCCCGAACAAGGTTAGGGTTGCTTTCGAGCGGGGCAAACGAGCTGGGCAAAGGAGGCATTAACGCTCGAGAAAGCCAGGCCACAAGAGCGGCCGGCTTTCTTCTTTTTTAGCGGCAAGCGACCGCTGCCGCCGAAGGAAAGCACACACGCCGAAGGAAAGCACACAAAAAAAATCTTAACTTTCCGGTTTGGGGCCGCGACGCTCGAAAAACATGCCCCAAACAGACTCTTAATAAGGTATGCATGCATGCATGCAACTTTTTGGAGGAATTTGATTTATTATTATGTAATAATAATATAAATAAATAAAACAAACTATAATATCTCATTAATAACTCCCGCATGCGTTCAGCTTTTTGGAGGGATTTGATTTATTATTGTATAATAATAATACAAATAATTAAAAAAAAAATTATTATCCTATCCTTACGCGCTCCCATCAAATGTCTGCTCCTCTCTCCAAGGTATCCCATCACATGCGGCCTATTCAAAAAAAATAAACGAAGCTTTTGCTTACGCTCCCTTTCACCGCTGCCTCTCTCGTCGCCGGCGAAGACCGCTGGAGCTTCTCGAGCGGCTTCCCTCCGACCACCGAAGCTCCTCAAGCAGAGCCTCTCCTCCTTCTTCTCTCCCAACCGAGCAACACTCCCATAAAAAGCATTACAAACTCCTCCAAACCTCACCTCACCAAATGCACGGTAGCTCCCTCTCTCTTTCCTAAGCCTTTTCTCCTCGTCGTGACACTCCAATTCTAGCCTCACGCCTCTATCGATTCGTGACGAAGCAGCCTTGCCGTAAGTTCCCCTCTCAGACTTGCTCTTTAAGTTAACCTCTCTCTTTTCTCTTTTTTTATTTTACATGCATACCAAACGGAGCTATGCGAAGGTGTCAAAAAAACCAGCGAAAAAAACCAGCGAAAATAGAACAGAAGCTGGCGCGAAATCATTTTATTGTGGCGGGATTTTTTCGTGAATTCGGGTTTTGGGTCGGGCCCGGGTCGCGAATACCCCTAAATTACGTGGGACCGTAGTTTCCAAGTGGCGCATTTATATTGGCTACGCACCGTAAGGAAGGTGCGTAGTACTGAGGGAATATTTCTTCGACGCTTAGATCTTATAGATTCTACGCGTATGTTCTTTAATTTTATCTATTGACATACACACCATTTAATTTTATGAATTATGTATGTGATATTAAAAATTAAGTCTTAAGTGGGTGTGTGTGGATAAGTAGAAAAAATATAGTATTTTCTAATTTAAATAAATGCATAAACTTTAAAATACATATCTTGGTGTAGAAAAATCATAAAAATAAAATATAAATACCCTAAACTAAAAAAAATAGAAAGGGACATAAGAAAAAGAAAAAGAAATTAAATTCAAATGTAAAAATGTATTTTTTAAATATTTTTCTAATTTAAAAAATTACTAAAATTACAAAAATATAAATATATTTCAAAAAAATCACAAGAAGTGGATTGATTAAATAAAAATACTTTAAAATACTCCCATAAAAAAATTTAAAGTCAAAAAATATGTTTTGAATGCCAAAATGTATTTTCCTATAATATCACTAATTTTGGTTTATAATAATTATAATAATTAAAATATAAATAAAAAAATATAAACTCAACTTTGGTTAAGTTAAGAGGAACTTAGGAAAAATAAACTTGTAATTAAAATAAAAAGTCCATTTTTTGGAGTTTAAAAAATAATTAAAATAATAAAAAAAATCAATAAAATACAAAATATTTCAAAATACTGCTAAATCATTCCTCATTAAGGATAATAACTTAAAAAATGCCTCTCTGAATTTTTCAGGACCCAAAAAAATATTTTTAATACTTAAAACTATTTTTCAATATATTTATGATTACTAACTAAAATAATTATAAAAAATAAAATAAAAATCCAAAAAAATATAAAATTGAGTTTGTGAACTTCTTAAGGTTGGATACACTTAGGAAAAATCAAATTGAAGTTAAAATAAAAAGTTCATTTTTTTGGTATTTTTTTAATTAATTACGTCAACAAATAATATCGATATCCACCATAATAATTCTAATAAATAAAATATAAGTGAGAAAAATATAAAATACATTTCTCTGATTTCCTTAAAGTCAGAGGAGTAAATGAAAAATAAAACTTGAATTTTTGAAATGAAAATATATTTTATATTTATTTATTCATCAAAACCATTATAAAAATCATAAAAAATTAAATATTATCCAAAAAAACTATAAAAATTTTCCTAAGTAGCCCCCTGACCTTGGGGACAACCAATGATTTTTCTAAGGACATAAAACCTAATTTGAATAATTAAATTAATTAACCTTGAAAATTCATAATTTTTTATAGAAAAAAATTTCAGAAAATAAAATAATGATAAGAAAAATATGATGCCTCCTCTGATGTCTTGATTAACCAATAGGTTAGAGGTCAGCCGAGTTTCATAATCATATGATTGGAAATGAGGGAGTTACGGGATATAAACCCTAAGGGTATGAATATAATTTTGGAAACTCATGTATTAACCATTACTTAATTAATATTTAGGATAAACCATTGTGAGGGGATATTAAACTAGGATGATTGAATATACTAAAGTGATTGAAACATAAGGGTAGTTAGGTAGTAACCCATTCACCTGATTTCTATACAAAAAGGACATAAGGGTAATTATCTGAATTGTTTGACATAAGAAGATGTGTAATGATTTGGATGGTCCAAAAGTGAGTGAATGACATTATAAGACTGATAAATTCATTAAAATTGATCCCTCAATCAATAGTTGAACTAAAAATAATCTTTGAATCAAGTTCAAATACACTTTACAAATCTTTTCAAAATAACAAAATTACCCTTAAAAGCCTTTAGGAGCTTGATGGTAAATCAGGATGACAATACTTGAGGAATGATTTAAAGATAAAATTTAAACGATAACAATATCTTTGTGATACCACAAGTCCAAACTCAGTCGGAAGATGAGGATATAGAATTCTCGAATTCATTATAATCATACATTTAGGGTTTTCCCACGATGTCAAGAAATTGATTAACTCCCATTGTCTATAGTTTAATCAAGATATAATTCATGGAATATACTCTAAAGCATAATAATACAATTCCAAATTCAACTTAGGTTGATTAACTCAACACATAAGGAGGCTAAATGAACTCAGGATAGTCTGATAAATTCTAAAGTCATTTAGAACCACACTCTGAACTCCTTTAAAAGATTTCAGACATTCTACATAACATTCAAGCCTATCATGATTTGTTGAGATTAATTATCCCCAAAGACATAACAATCAAGCATAATATAACAAATGAATTCCTTAAAGACCTACCAAAATATATCTCGGGACCTGATAATTCACAAATCAATATATAATACCCTAACACTACTTATCCTATAGTAAATGTCGAATGTTCAAGGGTATGGACTTTGGATAAAGTGTCTGAACCCTTGTGAGCAACTGAGGATATTTGGTTTCGCCACATATGGATCATCAGACTAATGTAATTCTGAGATTCAGGTAGTAAGGGCGATGATGACATTGCTAATATGTGCTAAACAAGAGATACGAATTGGAATTTATAACAGTATCTCCTACCTCAAGGACCTTCAATAAGGGGAGAGGATAAGGACCGATGATACTATTCACCAACTCTTAATGAGATTGTTACCTCTGCCATTCTTAAGTTGTTTGATGTCTTAGCTTGATTAGAGTAATTAACCTATGGACTATACAACTCCAGTTAGTATTTACAAAAACAAAATTTCTTTTGCTTGTCAAAGGAAATTCTACATGCTTGAAAACTAAATTAAAAAAATGAAAATTTATAAAGATCCATGGTTAATCTCTCGGATTGAGGTTGGACTTCCCTTCGTAGATTATCAGATTGCTAGTTCTTACTCAAGATTGGGAAGCACACAATCCAGCTCTGAGCCCACCTCGAACCTGAATTCTTACAGTCCACTTCGACCTTGTATAGTTCACTTGTTATTTTCTTTGGGGTTTCCTAGTGTTTCCTTCCGGTTTTCTTCGAATTTATTTTGTAAGTCACTTGTAGTTTTCTTCAAGTTTTTCATGAGATGCTTTGTCATTAAACTTTTACACACATAGACATGCATGTTTGCTCTGCTAGTTAAAACATCTACTATACTTGTTTACTTTTACTTGCAACGCTAATCCCATTTGCAGGAGTAGCAGAACCACCAGGTAGACAGGTTTATTTTATATTTATAACATTCTACCGTCTCTTCTGCACATTCTACTGCTCTTCTTTACTATACATTTTATTGTCTTTTCTTTATTACTGCTTCCCTTACTGCACTATTTATCGCTTTCATTTATTGCATCTCCTACTGTTTCTTTTATTTATGTGTACTGTTCATTTTAGAATACGATAACAATAGCCTGATTTTATAGGAGGTACACAGCGGCAGACCACTGACTCAACAATTGCATGTACACTTAAACTTACCCTAAACCTGTAATCATTACAATGAGAAGTTTGGAGCTTGGAACAAGTCTTCATAGTTAGCACGACGAAGAAGCATTAGACGGAGGATGGTGATCTAAAACAACAAAACGATTCTACATCAACCAAACCTTTTTTCTAGTTTAGATAACAAGCTATAGGACTTCGAGGTAGTTCATCTAGCACGACGTAAATACTCACTTTATCTTTAGGCTCCTACACAATCATGTTGTGCAACATAAGTCCTAAGTCGCTTTAGGCTCCGAGGTTGTCGTTCGGTATGACGTAAACCCTCCTATCTTTATGGGCAATTTGCATGATCAGGATCATGCAAACGTAAGCCCTAAATAATAAAAATAGCAGGATTAAACATCAAATAATATTTTTTTTAAAATTAAATCCAAACTAATAAGATAGTTGGGAAGTCATTTTGAGGTTCTTCTCAAAGTCTGTGGCATACCCTACTTCTTCATTTCTTTAGACCCAAAAATAAGTTATTCCTATTTTGAGGCGTTTCCATTTAACTTTCATATGTCCATCCTTCAAAACTTGAACTTGAAAATTCTTAAAAGCAAAACCACTGATGTTAATTGAGAGTATTCTTAGGTGACTTCAGTTATTTAAGATGTAATTAATTATAGAGATTTGCCGCTCTAGGGAACTTAAGAACCCAGGTAATATAAACCTTATTTAATTCATTGCATTAGAGAATAGAACTTGTCTGCTTATAAAAAAAATGGTTTTGCAGAACAAACACATGTCATAAATTCTTTAGTTTATTTAATCGAGTCTCACTATTCAAATGATGTGTCTACCCTTCTAGATAGATGCATTGTTTGGTCATGGTGCCCGTTTAATTCAAAATATTGAATATATGGGACCTTGTTTGTCCTATCTTTCTAAAAATTAAAACCTTAGTTTCAATATATATATATATATTATTAATTTAAACTTCAAAATGAATTTGGGTAGCTTGAAAATAAATTTCATATATAAAAAATATACATTTTAATATATTTATAACATAATTTTATAAGCAAGTATAATTTATAATTAAAACTTAAAAAGATATTGTTCGACTTTAAATAAGTTTAAAAATAAACTACTAATCCATCAAGATTCTATTATACTCTTTCAGCATAAAATAAAGAAAGTTTTACATACAAACCATTAATTTCTTAGGCCCTAGATGTGTAAATATATAAAAATTAGATAGTATGTATGTAAATGCCCCAATTTTAAAAAATGCACTCTTACATTTAGTCCCACATCTAAAAAGAGTCCTTTATCTGCTGCGCTTTAAATTAAAATAAACCACCAAAAAAGGATTTTTGTTGACATATTAGCTTACAAATTTGGAAGTTTATGACCACAATCATGTTTTGATGGTTAATAATAAAGCATTTATTCTAATTAAACTTTTGTTTTTGGTGAGTGGGTGGGAGAAAATATATGGCCTTTTTAATATATATATATTACTTTTATTTTATTGGGTAAGGTTAGAGGGGGCACATGATCTAGTGCCCAAAATGTTGCTCCATCCATGGCCATCTTTAAAGATTGTAAAGAATCCCTTGAACAATTGTTTGAGAGATGCTTGGATGAATGGTTATCTTATTGCATATATTAATAAAGATTTTTTTGATAGTGTTGGTAATGAATCAAATATATAACATGTTCATCATATAAAAGCTTGAAAGAATAAATTATATATAATTTTTTTTATTTTTTTTATCTTTTATATCATCATATTGTTATTAATTTTAGCATATTTTTAATTTTCTTGATCATATTTTTATCAATTTTTTAACATATATAACAATTTTTTTTATAAAAATCATAAATTTCAAGTTCAATCCAGGATGAAAATGGTTGAAAGTATTTTTGAAATTAGTAATTTGCACCCTAACAAAAAAAAAATTATGGCTCTACCATTGGCTATAATTATGACCAAACCCTGCTCAAGTTATGCTTAAACTATCATGGATCCTTATTTGAATAGTGTTCCAATCAACTCCTATTAAATTAAGATTCAAACAATTAGATCAAAATTCCAGCATGGTTGGAACCATGCCCTTATTAAGGCTTGTTTATACAAACAAAATTTCAAATATAATAAACAAGGGATTTTTGGATAACACTCACCCATAATATTGAATATAATATTTTAACCACTCAATTTTCGATGATTGTAGGATTCAAAATATTTGAAATTTAGTGGGTAAATGAGATGGATGCAATGAAAAAATGATTAAGATGTTAGATTTAAAATTTAAGTAATAAAAATATTATATTTGATTTTTTAAGAGTTTGATACTTAAAAAATTCAAATAAACAGATTCTTATCAACTATCATTTAGAGAGATGATTGGTTGCAATTAGAATTTAGTTTAAATAGAACTTAGTAAAACTTGTAAATATGAATTTATCAAATCTTGAAGTGACTAAATCCCGAAAAATATTTGATATGTTAGTGAGTAACTTAAGATAAAAAAAAAAAAAAAACTGTTTTGCAATTCTAGAAAGATTGAACAAGATTTATGAGAGTGAACATCAAACTATAAATATTAAATAAGAAAAAGTAGAAATGAGTATCTATAAGTCAATAAAAAGAACATTTACATTGATTAATAGTTTATTATATAAATTAATAATTAAATAAATTTTAATTACTTGTTAACAGTAATTTAGCATTAAAAATTATTCACGAATGATATAAATTAAGAATTACTAATTTTAAAAATATTTGTATACATTACTTAATTATTAAATACAATCATGTAAGTTTATTTAATTATAGTCATTTTTATAATCTGTAAATTAATTATTAATTATTATTCAATTAAATTAATCTAAGTATTTATTCATCACTTCCTCTCAGCCCGAAACCATAGCCTACATCCTCTCCCTCTCCCGGGAGAAAATATTTCATCAGTACTACGCATGTTAAGCTACGTGTGTATCCAATATAATGTCACCGCGTGGAAAGCTTGGCCCCACCTATTAAAACACAGGAAAATAAATTTCTTATTATTCGCAACCCGGCCCGACCCTAAACCCAAACCCAGAAAAATTTCCCGCTAGCATAAAAATATTTTGCGCCTAGTTGTTCTATTCGCAGGTTGTTCTATTGGTGGGTGAAGAAATATTTCACAGCTCTGCAACAGCTAGGGCTTTGATGGAATTCTTCATGAACGTTGAGATGTTGGAAGTCTCCATGAACTTTGAGATGCCATCATTTAGCCTGAACTTTGAAGATCAAGGGAGTCTGTAATGATATCTAGTTTTATTTTAGCTTAGGGTTTTCATTCTGTTTCTGGTATTGTCATTTTGTTTGTGGTGTTTACTGGTAAAATTTAGGGTGTTTTTCTGCTGCGCCTTTTGTGTTATTATGGTGTTAAAGCTTAGGTTTTCTTGGTGTTACTCTTGTGTTATTCTGGTGCTACTCTGGAATTACTCTAAAGTTATGTTGTTTCTTGCCTTTGATTTAGTATCGTTTAGGTGGTGTAATAGTTGGTTTAATCTAATGTAAATGTTAGTGTTGATGTAGTGTTATTGGGTGTTGCTCTACAGTGTTGTTTTTTGTATTATTATGGTGTTTTTTTGTGTTATTATGGTTTTAGGCTTATGATTTTCTTGTGTTACTCTTTTGTTATTCTGGTGTTACTCTGATATTACTCTAATGTTATGTTGTTTATTGCCTTTGATTTATTATTGTTACTGTGTTATTATTGTGTTATATTGATGTTATCATGGTTTTATGCAGTCCTGTGAGGCAACACACGTTTGCAATGATCCAATTGCAAAGAAGTTTCTAAGCAGCATTATCCACAATGAGGAAGAGACATATGAAAGCTATCGTGCATATTCACATCACGTAGGATTCACTGTTCGGAAGGACCATACTACCTACAGGTCGAACTGCAAGAAACTCAAGGTCAAGGATTATATTTGTGAAAAAGCTGGCTACAATCGTTAAGTTTAGAAAAGTAGACACGAGGATTGGCTGTAAGGACATGGTTCGATTTCATGTTGATTTCGAAGGCAATTGAACAGTGGAAAAACTCATTGAAAATCACAATCATCCTTTGGCCGAAAGTGGTGATAAGCATATTCTTCATTCCAGCAGAAGGATAAGTGAGCTCAATGCAGATGTGTTGAGATCAATGACAAGTTCATGGATCAGAGCAACACATGCATACAATTTCATTGCCACGGAGGTTGATAGTGTGGAGAATTTAGAATGCACCAAGAGAGATGCATTTAATTTCATCCAAAGAGAAAGAAGACAAAGAGTTGAACAGGGAGATGTCAATGCTTTAATACAAATGTTCATGGAGAGGCAAGCTGGGGATAACATGTTTGCTTGGGATTTCCAAACAGATGAGTCCGGTAGGTTAACAAACATTTTTTAGATTGATGGATTATGCAGGCTGAATTATGACTGTTTTGGGGATGTCATAATTTTTTATACAAGCTACAAATTAAATAAATATAACTTTATGTTGCACTCCATTTGTGGGGGTTAACCACCACTGGCAGAACATACTATTTGGAGTTGGATTTTTGTCTGATGAGACTACTGAATCATTCATGTGGTTATTCAAATCATTCATTCGAATAATGGGAGACAAACATCCCATAACAATCTCTACCGATCAGGATCAAGCAATGACAAGAGTCATTGCAAAATGTCTCCCACAAATACATCACAAATTATGTCAATGACATATCTACAAGAAACTTTCTTCCAAAGTACACTGTGGAGTGCGTACTAAGAGCGTATGTGGTCTTTTTTATAAATGCTTGAGCAAGTGTGATTCTGAGGAGGAGTTCGAAGAAACGTGGTCCTTAATGATTGAGTTGGGAGAACTACAAAGCAATGTCTGATTAGATGAAATGTATCGTATAATGCATAAATGGTCAACAACATTTAATAAGGATATATTTGATATGAGAATCTTATCAACACAGAGAAGTGAGTCAACCAATAATGTTTGTCATGGTGTTTCAAAGCCAACTAGCTCTCTCACGGATTGTTTTATCGGTTTTGAAAACATAACGAAATCGTGGCACCGTAATGAGAAAGATGAAGATTTCAAATGCAGTCAGTCCGTCAGAACGCCCATGATTAAAATCAATCCCGTGTTGAGGCAAGCTGCCTCATTCTATACAAGGAAGTTTTACTCAATGTTTGAACAAGAGTTATTGAATGGCTTATGTGGGCTTACAGCTGAAGTATCAGTGGAGAGTGAGACTAAATATTAAGTATCAAAATTGGATGATGAGGGGACAAGACAGCCCTGGAATGTGTTAGTTGACAAAGTTACTTGTGAGGTTACATGTAGTTGCAAAAAGATTAAGATGATGGGCCTGTTGTGCTCCCATGCACTATTTGTTGTAAGTGTCGCCAAAATAAAGGTGATTCCAGAGTTTGACTTCATTTTTTTCAAAACTAAATTTTTTTTTAAAAAAAAAAAAAAAAAAACATCCTTCCGAAGCAGGCAACGGGATTTCAATTCCAATAGCCGACAGCTTCTTACGGGCAAACCCCACACCAAAAATAGTGCCGACAACAAGAAAATGAGTTAGCTGAGGAGTGTTTGTGGGAGATGTTTAAAAAATTATCTATATTGAAGATGCTTTAGCAGGGAGAACGATCGAAGTAAAGAAAATAAAAAAGAAGAAGAAAGTCACAAATATAGAATGCAATGTAAACGATGTGAACGACCCTGCTAAAAAGAGGTCAAAAGGAGTATCTACATCTAGGCTGAAAGGATATTGGGAAAAAAATAAGAAAGCTAAAAGTATAAATTTTTTTAATTTAGTATTTCCTTCATTCTATGTATAATGTATACTTCTAACTTGACCCGTTACATTCAGGAATGGAACAAGAAGCAACAACTAGTCGTCAAGTTGTTGACGCATTCGAGCAAAGTTTGACAGATTGTCTTACCCAGGTATGTTACTAAAATTCAGTATCATTTGACTGACTTTTATATAAAAAAATCACTCAAATTGAACTTGGTATTACTCCTCTATTGCATGAATACTATGCACCGCAACTAACTGAAACGTACACTGGACTTTCGATGGATTCCATAAGTGAGAATATAGATTGATTGAAATTGTAAAAGTTGGTATATTGTGACATCTTTAAACTTTGTAAGAAAGAAGTAATTGGTGGTTTATAATATGTTTTTTGTTCAAATATTTCTGTCTTAATCTTGTTCAAACGTGGATAATTTGATTATAATAAATATCAACTGTATAACGCGCTAAATAACACATACATAACACACAGATAACATTGGAATAACACTTGAGTAACACCCTGAGTAACACGGTTAACAACACTCTGCAATAACACGTAGATAACACTTGAGTAACACGTTGATCAACACATTGAGTAACACGTTATTAACATGTTGTTACACGCTGAATAACATTAGAGTAACACGTAGATCACACGTTAGTAACACACTGAATAACACCATGAGTAACACGTTAATAACACCCTGAGTAACACGCTGAATAACATAGGAATAACAGGTAGATAACACGTAAACAACACGTTGACTTAAACTTGTAGTAACCAGCTGAATATCAGGCTGTTACACGCTGAATAACACGTGAGTAACACGTAGATAACATGCGAGTAACACATTGAATAACACGCTCGGTAACAAGCTGAATATCAGGCTGTTGCGTGCTTAATAACACGTGAGTAACACGTAGATAACACGGGAGTAACACGTTTAATAGCACTTTGAGTAACACGTAGATAACACGGGAGTAACACATGAATAACATGGGAATAACACGTGAATAAATTAGGAATACCATGGGAATAACACATGCCTTGCGTTACTGCCCTCTTAATGCGCTGTCTTGTAGCGAATATTCCCCGTGTTACCGGCCGATTAATCGGTGTTACTCTGCGTTACCGCGCGTAATGTGACGTGTTACTACACTGTGTTACCGTCGATAAAATCAGTGTTACTCTACCTTTCGTCATGTTATTCACCTGATTAAATTTTTGCGATAAATTTTTAAACTATGTGAAGTATATTTTATAAGATAAATTAACTAGGATAAGTAATTTTTTATATTTATTAAAAATACAAACATAAAATCATAAAAACACGAAAATTCACCAAGATATGAATATTTTGCCCCATATATGGCCTGTTAGACTATGTGAAGCAATTCAATATACAGTAACACGGTGTAGTAACTGTTCATCGTGTTACTTACGTGTTATCTACTTATTATTCTCGTGTTATTCAGAGTATTACTCAGTTTGTTATTGACGTGTTACTCAGGGTGTTATTCAACGTGTTACTGACGTGTTATCAACGTGTCATTTTTTATATTTATTAAAAATACAAACATAAAATCATAAAAACACAAAAATTCACCAAGATATGAATATTTTGCCCCATATATGGCCTGTTAGACTATGTGAAGCAATTCAATATACAGTAACACGGTGTAGTAACTGTTCATCGTGTTACTTACATGTTATCTACTTATTATTCTCGTGTTATTCAGAGTATTACTCAGTTTGTTATTGTGTTATTCAGCGTGTTACTCAGCCTGTTATTGACATGTTACTCAGGGTGTTATTCAACGTGTTACTCACGTGTTATCTACATGTTACTCTCGTGTTATTCAGTGTGTAACAACATAACATGTAAATGACGTGTTACTCTAAGGGTGTTGATCAGCATGTTACTCAAGTGTTATTGACGTGTTACTCAGGGTGTTATTCAGCGTGTTACTCACGTGTTATCTACGTGTTACTCTCGTGTTATTCAACATGTAACAACATGTAAATGACGTGTTACTAAGGGTGTTGATCAGCGTGTTACTCAAGTGTTATTTATGTGTTACTCAGGGTGTTATTAAATGTGTTACTCAGGTTGTTATTCAGCCTGTTATTGACGTAATATTTAACA
Source organism: Phalaenopsis equestris (assembly GCF_001263595.1). Classification (NCBI taxonomy): domain Eukaryota; kingdom Viridiplantae; phylum Streptophyta; class Magnoliopsida; order Asparagales; family Orchidaceae; genus Phalaenopsis; species Phalaenopsis equestris. The sequence goes on from NW_018164940.1 coordinate 17,309, forward strand.
TGTTTAAAAATACAAAAAAAAATTCATAAAAATACTATCATTCACCAAGATATGAACATTTTGCCAATAACCTTTAAAAATATTCAATATGCAGTAACCATGAAGTTATTCCATATACAATAACCTGTACAAATATACAAAGTAAAAATATATAAATTTGTACATTTTCATCTAAAATTTGAACCTCATGGGAATATCCCTTTTTTGAATCAGTATTTACAGCGGAAGTCAGAAGACGCGTCTAAAAAAATATTGTTAGAAAAAATAAAGTAGGAATATATATTATATAGTACAAATTAGAATGACGTACTCATTGAATGAGACAGAGATTCAATTCAAGAACACCATTTATTGCTCGTTCAACTTCTTTGGGGTCTTCATGGATTGTCTCATCACCCAAATCTGCGTCTTGTGCTTCTCTTATTGTTTCTTCGGCGTCTTGGGCCTGTTCAGGAACATTTGTATGTACAGGATCAGCTGGATGTACAATATCCTTTGTAGGATCAACAACATCCATATAGGTTGTACTTGTGAACAAAAAATCTGTGTCTTGTGCATGTCTTATTGTTTCTTAGGGAACATCTGTATATACACGAGCAATAATATCCACATCATCACTCTTTCTACGTCTTCTCTTGAACTGATATTGAGATACAAGGGGGTCCACTGTCCTCTTTTGCTGATGTCCACTGCTACTGATCTTCTTACTTTGGAGTTGAGTTTGACTTGTATTGGATATTATTTTCTCAACAACCTTGTCAGCCTTAGTTTCAAATAATCTGTGTACCAAACTTGTAAGGGTGGACAATATTTCTACTACAGTATTCATCTGTCTACTCATATGAGTCACTGTATCTTGTATATTTAAGCTTATTTGTTCCTGAGATTTCAACATCTCAAATAGTACCTCAAAATCAACACTCCGTCGTATGTCCAGGTACTGGGCTATATCATTATAAATAATTGTACCCTTAACATACAATATGGGTGAATATGGTCCCGCAGTAGTTTTGTGTTGTGGAAGTTGCTTTGCAGGACTCAGTGGTCCCTGCTCTGGATTTGCGAGCAGTTGTACTTCATCTTCCCTCAAATCTAAGAATTCATCATTAACCTAAAATAAAAATGTATTCGTCAAAATCGTTGCAATCATTCTTAAAAAGCTATTAAACAGAGGTGTCAATAAGATGTAATAAAAATTAAATGATTTACATGATCAAGTCTCTTAAAGACTTCATGAATCTTCTCAGCTTTCAACCCATGATTGGTTGGCCACCTCAGAATGCGAGGTCTAGCGTCAGGTGCAACAAGAGTTAACAGAGAGGTGTGCTCGTAAAACCAAAGCTGAGGATGTTTTACACCATCAACAAAACAAAAAATTCAGAAGAATAATGTTTTAATGTAAACAACAAATAATTATCGTTAAAATAAATACAAATCCTTAAATATAGTCAATCAACTTATTCTGCCTTAATTTCATCAAGGCGATTCTCACTTGATCGATGATCATATGACATATGGTAGCAGACCAATTAAAGGACAGAAAAGCTTGCACATTTACAGCAAAAGAAGATAGCTCTGCATGCACATGAAAATTGCTTGAAGGAAAAAATAAATTAGTTCGTATGAATTTCATATACAACTACTCAAAAGGAGTGGTGGAAGCTCCTTCTGCAAAAAAGTTTGTCAATTAGTTGTTTATTTGTCTGACATCCACTTTTGATAGGGGTCCTTTCTTCCATGAAATAGGCTCTCCTCTATTTGGCATCCCTATCAAAAACTATGTCATGGAGATATCTGTGAGTCCAACGAATTTGGTTTTATACAGTTATAGAGTAGGATTTTTTCTGTGCTAATGATTCAAATCCATGATGTGTTAGTCATGTGGTATTGCCGTGTTATTATTGTGTTTTTTTTATGTAGTACCGGTATATTACTGATGTGCTATGCTATTGATGTGATATTGTTGTGCTATTATTGTTGTGTTGGTGATATTGTTGTGCTATTGTTGTGTTGCTGATGTGTTACTTGTATTTCATTACTTTGGTTTAGGTGCATACCGTGATTTTAACGAACAACTGGACGCTATGGTCATCTTCGCTTGAGTGCCGGAGAATGCCTAGAGTTTCGTCAATAATGAAGGATGCGCTTCGCCGAGGAAGACGATACAGAGACTAAACCCTAAACTCGTAATAGTGCGGAGAAAATGAAAAGACATATTAGGCGTGTTCGGGTTTAGGATCGGGCCGGGTCGCGAATACAAATTAAAATTATATTTTTATTATTTTTATTTGCTTTAATAAGTAGGGCTGGACTTTACACATGACAGGGATTTGATTGGAGAAACACCTTAAGAACAATATTTTCTCCTCTTGCGGTTTCGCCCAAAGTGCTGTGTTACTTATGTGGTACTGATGTGATATTGTTGTATTTTTGATGTATTACTGGTATATTATCTGTGTGCTATGCTATTGATGTGATATTGTTGTGCTATTGTTGTGTTGCTGATGTGTTCCTTGTATTTCATTACTTTGGTTTAGGTGTATACCGTGATTTTAACGAACAACTGGACATTATGGTCATCTTCGCTTGTGTGTTAGAGAATACCTAGAGTTTCGTCAATAATGAAGGATGCGCTTCGCCGAGGAAGACGATACAGAGACTAAACCCTAAACTCGTAATAGTGCGGAGAAAATGAAAAGACATATTAGGCGTGTTCGGGTTTAGGATCGGGCCGGGTCACGAATACAAATTAAAATTATATTTTTATTATTTTTATTTACTTTAATAGATAGGGCCGGACTTTACACATGACGGGATTTGATGGGAGAAACACTTACCTTGAGATCAATATTTTCTCCTCTTGCGGTTTCGCCCAAACTTCCCATCTACGCCTAAACCGTGGCTCATCTCCCTTCCCCTCCTGGTTTCGCTCAAAGCCATCGCCTTACTTACCCTCACGATACAGTCGCCATTAGAGTCGGAAGGCAACGACGGATCGCGGCTTACATGAACCACCGAAATTCCCATCTTTCTCATTTTTCCGCTCCGCTCCTAGAAAACATTGAGGGAGGAAGGTAAGCCTGTTCACGCCATTCTTCCATCGTCAATAATGAAGGATGCGCTTCGCCGAGGAAGACGATACAGAGACTAAACCCTAAACTCGTAATAGTGCGGAGAAAATGAAAAGACATATTAGGCGTGTTCGGGTTTAGGATCGGGCCGGGTCACGAATACAAATTAAAATTATATTTTTATTATTTTTATTTACTTTAATAGATAGGGCCGGACTTTACACATGACGGGATTTGATGGGAGAAACACTTACCTTGAGATCAATATTTTCTCCTCTTGCGGTTTCGCCCAAACTTCCCATCTACGCCTAAACCGTGGCTCATCTCCCTTCCCCTCCTGGTTTCGCTCAAAGCCATCGCCTTTCTTACCCTCACGATACAGTCGCCATTAGAGTCGGAAGGCAACGACGGATCGCGGCTTACATGAACCACCGAAATTCCCATCTTTCTCATTTTTCCGCTCCGCTCCTAGAAAACATTGAGGGAGGAAGGTACGCCTGTTCACGCCATTCTTCCACTCCGCTCGTCCCGGATTTACTAAATCCGCCGATTCACGGGATTTACTAAATCCCGGATTTGCGTTGAATCGGCTTCATTTTAGGATTTGCCAAATCTCATGATTTACCGAGATGCATTTTGCTGTTTGCAGGATTCAGCTTATATTATGCGTAAATCCTGCTTAAAACCGGCTACTAAACAGCCCCTTAGGTTACAGTTGGGTACATACAATCAAATTTATGTAATAAGCTTGTGGATTATATGAAAACACGGTAAAGTCGGAACCCTCGCCTTTCTCCCTCAAATTCACATCCCCTAAAAATTTGCAACCCTCGACGACAAGGAATAGATGAAGTGGCGAAGGGAGCTTACTGGAGAAGCCATCTACGGGACATGTGGTTGTGAAGGAGAAGAGGAGGTCGCGAGACTTGCGGATTCTGTTAAATCCGTCCAATTCCCGAAATACTGAATCCTGGATTTGAGATAAAAGGGCAAGAAACGGGATTTAAGGTTCTGTTGGATTTGAAGTTATCAGTTATTCATTTTGCCAGAGTCTTAGGTTGAATCCTGCCGGAAAGTTTACTTTCAGACCCTTCTTCCATAATGAGTAGTTTTGAGCCTTTCAACAGGTATGATTCTTCATCAAAATTGGGGCTTCCCGATTATTCTTCCTCAGGCAGAATTCTTTTTTATTTCTGCTGCATACGGTTCCATGCGTTTCTTCCGCTCTGACCATAAATTATGGTTTTTTTGATGATGTTAAGACTGGTGAGGCTGGCGGCTAGGGCCTTCTACGATGACATTACCATGAAGGGCGATAACCAACCAAAGACTGGGAGGGGCGATAACCGGGGAATGACAGTGGTTGTGTTGGATGCGCTCACCAGGTATAAATTCAGCCTCAAGGACTAAAACCTTTTCATCTTTGTAGATAGCGTTCAAATGTATAAAATATTAAGAAAATTTCTAAATAATTCCAATTTGAGGATCTGCTCTGTGTAAATTTTTATAAAGCTTTTGAAAGACTTTGAATAAAACTGTTTTCATCTGCGGAGTTCTTTCATTGTATGTTGCAGCAGTAGAATATCGATTGACCATTGAAATAAAGTGGAACTGTTGTTGAAGCCACAACTTTATTGCTAGTTGACATAGTAAGGGGGTGTTTGGTAGCATACTTTTAACCGGATTTAGCCATGGCCGTTAAATCAAATATTCTCTGGCTCTGTCTATTTTTGACATAAATACGGACTTACTAAATCCGATTCACACGCTGATTTAAGGGAGTTATTCCGTTGTGGCTTATGAGCGTGTCTCCTTCAAATATAGATTTGATAAAACTCAGATTTACTAAATCCTATTGAACGTTACTCTGGGACGCAACCTGGTTGCTAAATTTATTAGGCGTTAGCTCAAGATATATATATATATATATATATATGTCTATACTGATTCTGAAAAGTTTACTTATCACTTGTTGGTTTCACCATGTTTGTTGATGCTACTAGTTGTTTATTTTGGCCCATTTTTTAATGGATATGAACATCCTAACTTTGACTCCTAAATTAAAAAATGACTCCTAAATAAATTTTCTTTTGCCTTTGATATGGGGGACTCTTCAAAATTAAACTCAGCCCAATTTGGCTTGAGTTGAGTAAAAAAATGGAATAGGGGTTATACATATCAAATTAAGGCCAATAGGTTTCTTAAGCTTAAAATAAGCAAGAGAACTTATGGTGTCAAGGTGCGACCTTAGTAATGCAAAATGGATCCAAAATAAGAAGCCTTGACATAATTTTTACCTAAATTAGCAAGGCAGATGAAAACAGTTGTTTATTTAAAATTTTGAAAACTTCAAATCTGCTCTACTATTAAGACCACACAATTAGGACTCATAACCAATATTAAGTGAATTTCAGTGAGTAAAGAACAATCTCCACAATTCAAGCCAAGCATGGAGAAAATCTTGAATATGGTCTTGCTTGTATCATAGCTTATTTATAGTGGATAGGAATTATCTTATACTTTCTATTTTTAGGGTTTATTTGAATATTATTATTATTTTTTGATTTTCTATCCAGGAATTTGATGGCTAAGAAACATAGTTTGTAACTAGGCTTTAAGATCAATGGAAATCAAGTGAAACATGTTTTAATGTAATCGATGTTAGTATTTTTTTTATTCCTTCTCCTCTCCAAAACCTGCCGGCTCTTAGTCTTAGGCATATCAGAGGCATTGAAAGATTTAAAGTTCATTTCACTAGTTTTAACTAAGAGACGTTAGTAATATTGTTATTTCGACTGCTGGTTGCATCTATCTGGAAAAGTAATTGCGATTTTTCATACCATTTCTTTTGTCTTACTGCTATATTATAGTGAATTTAATCACTATTAAAGGTTGAAAATGAGAGGAAACAATTCTAAAGAAAAGCAAAAGACAAGTCAAAGTAATGATCGAGAATTCTGCAATTCCATGCCAAGGAACCATTATCTTTGAGCTTTATTTTAAGAGTATATTTTATTTGATGTCATAATAAATTGAAATCTTTTAATGTCTCCTAAAGTAAGCCAAGTGGATGAAAAATCTCATTTGTTTTTGTAATTACCTGACTTACGAGCTTGAAATTATCAGGGGGAATTGTGAGTTTGACGGATAAAAACTATCTAACTGTTTCATTTCATGATTAAAATGAAATTCAAAATACGAAAGAGATTCTATTATGAAATTTAAAGATACAACAAATTTATATAGTTTTTTAAATATTTAGATTTGACAAAATAAAAAAATAACACAATATACCTATCATCCTGTGCTCCATGGCACCTATGCACGTACACTTGAGGGTCCGACAAGCTTAAAGTTAGTTTCTCTATAAATTGTTAGCAGCTGAAGGGTTGAGTTAAGTTACTCAGTGGACAAATATTTCTAAGTTACAATAATTCTCATTTAAATATATTTTGTAAAATTTTAGTAAACAATAAAAATAATTATGCAGTAAAAGAAAATAGTAAAAAACAATTTAATTTACTTTCATTTATCATGTTAACTTTTCATAATTGAGAGTCACCGTCTAAACATGTGCATAAATATATATATATATATATATATAAGCTTTTCCAGCCTTCCATAAAAGAAGACAATCATTTTTATTTTCATTTTATGGCACGCGCACATTGCATTTCCCCTGTTAGTACCATCCGAGGGTGATTCTCATATGCATGCATATATCATATATATATTTTTTTCATTTAATATTTAAAAGAAAGAAAAAACATGAATTTTTTGCATTTTAAAAGAAACACTAAAAAATAGTAAAGACGTTTAAAATAAATAAAATTATTTTAAGATAAATATATATTACCCTTTTGTATGATTTAGTCAAATTCTCTTTTCTCTAATCAAAATTTAATCTTTTGGCTCACTCACCCATAAGATCAATTTAATTTCTATTAGTTTTATTTTCATTTCATTTTAATTCTAACTATACTATTATTATTTAAATATATTAATGTGAAATTTCTGCCTAATTGGTAATTTCATAGAAATATTCAAATTTTCTTTATCCCCATGAAATTTTTAATTTATTGATTTTAACAAGTTTTCATTAATATTTATGCATATTATGACATTAACTAAATATATTTTATGTTAACGCTTTTAAAATTTTCATTTGGGTGTACCTAATTTTAAGAGTAACTTAATAATAAAAAAGTTTTAAACTTAGGTTTCTTTATTTCATTTTATCTTTAATTAATTAGGAAAAATCACAATTAATTATTAAAATCAAGTTTTATATCTGAATTCTTTTTGTCCCCCATTCTTTGACTTTGCTTCCTCGTCAAATTCCCTACATAAAGTCATTTTTATTTTTATTATTAATTTAAATTTAATTTAAATTATTTCATATTAATTACTAAAAATTTTTCTTATGTTAAACCCTTAATTCATTCTCGTCAAGCCCACAACCAATGAAATTGAGCCTTAAGCTCTGGATTGAGCTTCATGCACGATTGCTCCCTTCCTTCCTCGCACAGGAATCACAAATGGGTGAGGAGGGCTCGCGTGAGATGCCGCTTCCTCCTCTTCTTTCCTCTGCTCAGTTAGGGCACATGAAGCCGAATATTCTTCTCCTCCTCAATTCTATTCTGATACCTCAATAATTTTTCTTCATTGTACTCATATTTCTTCATCTGACTTGCATTCACCTGGTCAAATACTTTCTGAAACTTTTCGTCATGTGACAATGCATCTTGTATTATGTCCTTCAAAGTTTGTTGAATTAACATTTCAATAGTGCAAAACTTTCATCATTTGGTGTCACTACTGATTACTGTAACTGCTGCATATCTTTAATCAGTTCTTGCTGTGTAATTACTCGGTTAGATCTGCCACTTCCCTTTCTGTTCAGTGTGTCTGTCAGAACATTTACTTTCCCCAGGTGATATTGGATATTCAAATCATAATATTTAATTAGCTCAAGCCATCTTCTTTGCCTTAAATACTAATTTTGTGTGAAAATATAGTTTAAACTTTGGTGATTAGTGAATGCTTACACCTGACACCGTATAAATAATGCCTCCATATTTTCAAGCAAATATACCTGCTGCTAGCTCCAGATCATGTGTCGGATAATTCTTCTCATGAGTTTTCGGTTGTCTAAAGACAAGCAATTATCTTCCTATGTGCATAAGCACACATGCAAGTCCCCTTAAAAATGCATCATTGTTGATTTGGAAGCCTTCTTTCTCTGAGAGGATGGTTAATAATAGAGCTGTCATCAAACACATTTTCAATTTCTGAAAGCTTCTTCACAACGATCACTCAAAGTTCGTTGCCTTTCGAGTCAGTTTGGATAAAGACATTGCGATTTGAGAGAACTCCTAAACGAATCTTCTGTAAAAACTTGCCATACCTATGAAACTCCGAATTTACGTAATAGTGGTTGGTTTAGGCCAATCAATTAACAATTGTTTGAATTTTTTTTTTGGGTCCACTATGATACTTTCATTGATAATAATATGCCCCAAGAATATTTTTCTCCTCTGCCGGAATTCACACTTTGACAACGTGACATAACCGACTCTCCTTCAGTGTCTGTAGAACGGTGCAAAGATGATTTGCGTGATGAATCTCATCATTGTAATGAATTAAAATATTGTAAATGAAGACTATCACACATCTATCAAGAAATAGTTTAAAAATTCTGGTCATTAGGTCCATAAAGAAAGTTGGAGCATTTGACAACTAACAAGGCATTACCACAATCTCATAATGCCCGAATCTGGTGCTGAAAGATGTCTTTGCTATTTCATCTTCTTTAATTCTCAATTCGTGAGAACCTGCGCACAGATCAATCTTGGACTTAAACTCCCATCTCTCTTCTTAAAAAAAATCACTAGAGCTCTCCATGGGGAAGTACTTGGCGTGATAAATCCATTTTCCAATAAGTCCTGCAATTGTCTTTTTAATTCTTGCAACTTCTTAATTTCCATCCTATAAAGTACTTTTGCTACTGTTTCTGCACCTGGTATTAAATTGATAGAGAAATTCATCTCTTCTTGGAGGCAAACCTGACAAATCTTCTAAGAAGACTTCTGCGTACTCTTATACAACTAATATATCTTCCAACTTCTTGAGTTCTTTTACAATATCAATGACTTGAGTTAAGCAATCTTGATATATTTTTGCTAATAATTTGCATGCCTTTAAACTGGATATCACCATACATAGGACTTCTCTATCACCCACAAATTTGAATTCTTCTTCACCAGAGTTATTGAACTTGACTATTATTGTAGAGCAATCAATGATTCAGAAGTGATAAGATAACCAATCCATTCCTACGACCATTTCAAATTCGGTTTGTAGTAACACTATTAAATTCATGTTGAAGTTTCTATCACAAATGGCTAGATTCATACAACAGCTTCTATCGACCATTACACGAGACCCATTAGACAGAAGAATTGATAAGGCATCAAGCATTTTGATAGATTCCAATCTTTCGGATTTCACAAACTCTTCAGAGATAAACAAAAATGATGCCCTGATATCAAATAAAGTTCGGACCGATTTGTTTTGAATATATATTAAACTTATAATAAGGAGAATATAAAAGTCTCGAAATAAAATAAAGATTTGGTACGTCTACTGAAAGATTTGGTACGTCTACTGAAAAAAAAAAAAATACTTGTAATGAAGTTAGGTGAATTTTGCTTAATGTTGAGTTAGCGCATATACTATAGACTGTATACCCTCACGAGTCTGACTCGAAGCTAAAGCTGATCTTGCTTATTTAGTTGGCCTCTGTCTGTCAAAAGTCCTTTGAGCAGGTGGAGGCTAACTTTGACATCAACATGGGATAAGGTAGGACACGATTTTGCCATGTGTCCTGGCTGATGACACCAAAAATAAGTGTTGGTGCCCGACAAACATTCTCCTCTGTGTTCCCTTCCATACTTGGTAGTGTGTCCTGACTGATGACACCAAAAATAAGTGTTGGTGCTCGAAAAACATTCTCTTCTATGTTCCCTTCCATACTTTATAGAGGCGTCACACTGTTGCTGCTGCCAGTGCCACTACCGGTACCACTGATGATGAGATGAGGTTTCTTCGAACTAGACTATCTAGACATAATAGATTGGGTGGCCAGTCTCAGTTTGGATTTATCATCTCCTCTCCTCTCCTAAAAATCTTTATGCCTCTGCATAGCCAACAAGTCAATCTCTGTGCTCATCGCCCTCAATGCTTAAAGAGATCAAAGGCTATTGGATGACATTCTTCAATCCAGGTAGAAAGTGGTGGCTTTTTTTCTCGGCATTGGGAATTAACTTAGGTGCATACTTCGACAACAACGTGAACTCAGCCTCGAACTGCATGATAGAGCGGTCACCTTGCACCAATCTGGTGAATCTGTCGTGAATCTGCCTTCTGGCTGAAGGAGAAATACCAATCATAAAAAGTTCTAAGAAAATCCTCCCACTGAACATTACTACTGGATATTCCTCCAAACTTCTCCTGAAGTTGTCCTTGCCACCACCTCTCTTCTTCCCCCTCGAAAGCAAAAGTGATTAATGTGACCCTCCTCTCCTGAGAGCAAGGCAAATTATCAGTGATGTTCTCTATCCTCAACAACCAGTTCTCTGCCTCAACTAGCTTTCCTGCTCTTAAAAGTACTGGTGTTCGCATGTCTTTGAACAACTTCAGATATATATCCATCTGCCCTATTCCATTAGTGCTTGGCTGGGTTTGAGAACCCTAAATAAGTTGTCTAACTGCTACCATCATCAGCAAAAATACCTCCACGGGATGCTAACACTGCCAGATGGAGGATCAATAAATGCTGGAAGTATCAGTTTCTGCTGATAAATTGCTATCACCTCTCTATTATTACTATTAATATCATCCGAATTGATATCAATTGCCCTGAAATACCAGAATTTTACAATTATTGATATAAAAGTATAATTAATATTTAATTTTCTTAATGATTATTAATGATTTTCTTAATTACCTTTTTATGATCACTTTCATACTTTCCTCGACTATGATATGAATCTTTTCACAACTCGCCTCGGAGCTTGCAGTTACCAAGGTAGGAGTTGTCGGTCAGACGAAGAAAAACTATCTAAAAGTTTCGTTTTATAATTAAAATGAAATAAAAAACACAAAAGAGCTACTTCATATAAATTTTTAAATATTCACAATAGTAAAAAAAAAAACCCCTAAAAACAGAGTACCTAACATCTTGCTCTCTACGACGCCTGTATACGTACTCTAAGGGGTCTATTTAGCCTAAAACTAGTTTTTCTGCAAAATGTTAGCAACTGAAGGGTTGAGTTAAATTACTCGGTGGACAAATGTTTATAAATTACAATAATTATCATTTTAATATTTTCGTAAATTTTTTGCAAATAATAAAAATTACTATACAATGAAAGAAAACAGTAAAGGAAATAATTTTATTTATTTTCAGTTATTGTTTATAAATTACAATAATTATCATTTTAATATTTTTGTAAATTTTTTGCAAATAATAAAAATGACTATACAATGAAAGAAAGCAGTAAAGGAAATAATTTTATTTATTTTCAGTTATGTATGTTACACTTTTTATTATTTGGAGTCATCGTCTAAACATATACTTTAAAAAAATATACGTTTAACCTCTTCCAACTCACCGTAATGGTAAACAACCATTTTCATTTTCATTTTCGTGGACGGTTACATTGCATTCTCTTGCCAACACTATCTATGGAATGACTCCCATATGCTTGCATCTTTTATATTTTATTTCTTTTCATTCATTTAACATTTAAAAGATAAAATATGGATTTTTTTTAGATTTAAAAGAGATGATAGCAAATAGTGAAAACGTGTAAATTGATAAAACTATTGTAAAATAAAAACATATTTCCCACTTTTACGATATAGTCAAATTGTCATTTTCCTTGGTGCAAATCTATTCTCTTGGCTCGCTCACTCATAAGAGCAGTTCAATTTTTATTTCATTTTAATTCTAATTTTACTATTATTATTTAAATATATCATTTGAAATTTTGGCCTAATTGACAATTTCATAGAAATATTCAAATTACATTTATCTCTATGAAAATTGCAATTTATTGATTTTGACAACACTTCATTATACTAATACATATAATGACAATAATTAAATAAATTTTATGTTAAAGCTTCTAAAATATTCATTTGGGCATGCTCAAATTTAATTGTAACTTAATTATAAATAAGCTTTAAACTTAGGGTTCGTTATTTCATTTTGTCATAAATTAATATGGAAAAATCACAATTAATTATTAACATTAAGTTTCATACATGATTTTTTTTCTTCCTTCTTCTCCGCCTTAACTTCCTCGTCGAATTTCCTGCATAAAGTTTAACAAAATTAAGTCATTTTTAATTTTAGTATCAATTGAAATTTAATTTCTATTGTTTAATATTAATTACTAAAAAAAATTGTTCCTTTAAACTCTTAATTCATTCCCGTTGAGCCCTCAGCCTTTGAAACTGAGCCTTAAGCTCTGATTGAGCTTTCTGCACGATCGCTCTCTTGCTTCCTTGCACAGGAAACAAAAATGAGTGAAAGAAGGCTCGCGTGAGATGCTCGCTTCCTCCTCTCATTTCCTCTGCTCGATTAGGGAAAATGAAGTTGAATCTTCCTTCTCCTTCGTACAAGGAAATGACATGAGAGGAAGCTTCGCTCCAACCACTCAACCTTCATATGCTCGCTCGAAGGTCTCTTGATCACTGAAAAAGGCTCGTATGGTTATAGCAGTTGCGTGCGACCTCTCCTTTCACTGGCTGCTCGCGGCACTTGATGGAGCCACTCGAGCTTTTTCAAGCACATTTGATCGTGGGCTATGGGAGGAAACGACACACCAGGTGAGCCGCTTGTCTTGAGCTTTTTCAAGCACATTTGATCGTGGGCTATGGGGGGAAACGACACACCAGGTGAGCCGCTTGTCTTCTCCTTCTATTTATTTTTCTTCTTCCTCCACCGCTTCTTTTTTTGCCGCACTCTCTCGGTCTCTCTAACACCTTCGTTTGGCTTTCTCTCGCTCTCTCTGTCTCTCTCGACACTTCTGTTGAGTTCAAATGGGATGGAAATGAGAGGATAGTCTTGACTTATTTTCTCACGGGCGATTGGTGAAACAAACAAACAATGCCTGTGAAACAACACCTGCTTCATAGTTGTCGTAACACATAAATTCAATTGATTTCATTTTTTTTATAATTATTTGAATTTTTTTTAAAATAAAGATTATTATTACAGTTTCACAATATCCTATAAATTCATAATATGATTGTGTTTGTGGGGTTGGAGTGATTTAAGGTCAGGTTGATGTTAAAACACTTTTCTTCCACTAATAAGATTCGATATTATGGGTAAATTGAGGGCTTGTAGTCGACTTAAGTCAACACAACTAATTGTATGCCCAAGCCTTAACTGTCGTTAAGCTATTTTGTTGAGATAAGCTAGTCTAAACAGAGGTAAGCTGGGAAAATTATTTGGTTGGTTTCAGGTCTAACTACATGTTTTTCTACTCATCATAATAACTATTTTAAAGTATATATTAATTAATTAGGAGGATTAAATAGTTATTATTAGTCCCTAATTGATTGTTATTTTTCTAGAACAAAATCTCATAAAAATTTTGATAACATCTCCCTATAAAACATATCATTTACACTAGTCAAAATTTAATTAATTTTCCAAATTCGTCATTGTAACTAGTTTTTTCATAATAATCATCAATAGATACCGAGGGCATAAATATGAAAACAGAACTTCATGCTCCAATAACCATGTCTCACAGATAAATAAACAATACACAGGTTAAACTACTTCTGAGAATTCTGCTTTTTGCATCATTTATGATAAAACTTGTTTACATAAGCCTACAGAAGCATATTCTGACTATAAAGCCTGTAAAAACACTATGAATTACTAAGGGCTTTTTTGGGATCGCTTCTTTTATTTGTTTTTACTTTTATTTTAAATACATGTTTGTTTAGGTTTGTTGAGATGAGAATGCTTAGGTGGATGAGTGGCTTTACAATTGGAAACAAAATGCGAAATGATATATCCGTGAAAGGGTTAATGTAGCTCTAGTGGCAGGCATGATGAGAGAGAGTTTGTCTTAGACGGTTTGGGCACATTAAACATCGACCATCTGATGATCCAGTAAGAAAAGTGGATGTTTTAGAATCGACTTATGTTAAGAAAGATAGAGCTAGACCTAAAAAGACATGGCCATGTTGTATTAAAAATGATCTTAATTTATTATAATTATATGAAATATGACACTCAGTTGAACACTCTGGAGAAAAAAATTTAATGTAGCCAACCTCATTTAGTGGGATAAAGGCTTGTTATTGTTGTTGTTAATGTTGTGCTGTTTAATGCATTTTTGTATTTTTTATTTTTAAAAATAAATTAGCCTGTTTTTAAAAACACTCAAAACATTTACAAGTTATTTGGAGTATCTTTAAAAACAGCTAAATATATTATGTCTTAACAAACATGTTTTATTTTAACTTAAAACTTTTAAAAAAATTAAAAATCAAAATTGATCCCTAAGAGCCCCTAGAATATGAAATTTGGTTGTGCTCCCTGTGGTACATCACTCAACTATTGTGCTGGTTCAGTAAGCTTTCATCCACTAATTGCTGGTAACAAGAAGAGAGGAAGTGCACCTCATTGCTTCAAATTGTTTCAAAATAAACTTTAAGCGAACATTCCTTCTTTCAAGTTACAATACTCTAGGTTGTATCCCATCAAAAACAACATAACAATGCATGCATGGAAAGTATTACTAGAAAAGATTTTGCCATAAAATGAAATTACTATATTATTCATGCAAAGTTGTAATAAAGACCAGTCTACCTTTACAAACTGGAATAATAAACGATAGTTATAATGTGGAAAGTTTAGTATAATTTTAATACATTAAGGTGAAATTATAAAAAAATACATTAATTAAAAATGCAGTATAACACGAAACAAAAATTTAAATTGACAAGTGATGCTTGGAAAAGAAAATGATTCTTCCACACCCTTTATTCAAAATTGGAAGCTCAATTAGAGTTTTTCATCTCCAGAAGTGCAAGCTGACAAAACATTATTGTGGCGAGTATTTGGCAATAATTCCAAAACTTATTACTATTTGCTTTTGGACACATCAAATGAATGGTTCAGCTATAATTCATGGGTCGGTTACACTATAATAAAGTCGTCAATAATATTCTTTGGGTTGACTATATTCTTAAAGGCTAATGTGTATATTTTATTTGCTTCCTGATTAATGGTCATTTTCATGGGAAAATGAGCTTCAAGGGGAGATTTGCGATGAATAGGTTTTTTAAACTCAAATTCAGCCTAATATTGGCTCAATTAAGCAAGGAACTGAAAAATTGAGATTTAGCTATATCAAATTGAGGCTAGTAGGACAGTCTTAAAATAAGCAAGATGACCTATTCAACTGGGGTCTAGATTCATGATAACTGTGTCCAAAATATATGAAATTTAGGTATAAATTTTACCCATTTCAATGAGTATGTCAAATTTGTTTTTACTAAAGTTTTTAAGAAGTCTAAACTAACTCCATACTTCAAGTTTTACAAGTATGATTTATTATTGATATTGATGGAGTTTGGGAAATTTTAAAATTAACTCCACAAATCATGTCAAATTTGGAGAAAATATTGTATAAAATCAAGCCAAATCTCTTAAAAAGAGGAGACACCTAATGAGGGATTAAGAAATCAAGAAATTCTTGACGAGACTATAATTTACTCTATAAAGGCTCTCCATCTTCTCTTCGCCGCCCAAATCAAAATGATAATCTTATAGAATTTTTTTTTTGCATTTTTACTTAATAGCCAATAAAGGTTATAACTGTTTCGATAAGGTCGTGTATTATCAAATAGCTTGTCTAAAGTAAATGTGTATTATATTGTATTTCATAGTTTTAGGAAAGATTTGAATTGAGTGTTACTATTTTGACTACTTTATGAAGTAGTTTTCTGGCAATAAATATAACTTTTAACGAGGCTTTAACATCAATAAAAAACCAGTTATAATAATTTTCTTTCAATTGGCTATGGTAGTTTTTCTTCTGTCCTCCAAAATCCCTCGTCTCCTTGGCCCATGCATAATACAGCAGCCCACTGCAATATCTTCTTCTTGTTCACCATAATTGGCTAGAGTAGGGACTTCATCAACATTGCCATCTCAACCATTAGTTGTGCCCATTGGAAAGGAATCAAGACATACAACAATTTTTTTTTTCTTTTTTTTGCTTTATAGCAATGAATTTATTCATTATTAAAGGTTGAAAACTAGATGAAATTAAGCAGGGGTCTCATATCAGGTTAAATTAACCTGACTTAAATTTGCATAACTGTCCAAATAGTAATCGAATCAATTTCCGCAAGGTAAAAGTCTGGGAAAATATTTAGCCAGTGCTTATTGTTTCAGCTTGCGAAGCAAAGCTCCATGGTGCTTATCAGAAAGAAAATGATTCTAGTAACTAATTTGATGAGACTTATGTTAAATAATTATCCTTTCTGGTTTCATAGCACATCCACTGCTACACAGCCTCATTTTACTGTATCATATGCTAGATTGACAAATTCCGATTGCTTACTACCTTTGTTCTTCATCTGTTTTAGACGCCAATGGGTTAGAGAGGAAGATTTGGCTAAAGCTTTGAAGTTGCATTCAAAACAACTTCGTCGCACATTGAGGTTTTTTGAAGAAGAGAAGTTAGTCACGAGGGAACATCGGAAAGAGGTTATCCATTTCCTCACTATCTATACACAGCATTTATTGCTATTTGCTACACTCAGTTAATTACTTCATGGAAAGAAAGAAACTCCAGGCGTTAAAACTGATAAAAATTAAGTTTTACATGGATTATTTAGTTTGTTGAGCAAGTCAGTAAAAAAGTTTCTTGATTGACTCCATTAAGAAGACATCTGTGTTATTATAGTTTATGATCTATATTTGTTGGCGTTATCTTTAGTTAACTTGCTTAGGTAAAATTACATTTATTTGACAAATATAATGGTTATTTTTGTATTTAGATTTCTCTAGTCTTTATAAAATATTAGAATGAATTTGATTAATAGTCATTGTTGATTAAGAGTAGATTGATCAGTAAGGTTGATCTATGATTCTATTTGATAATGTTTTACTTGGCCAAAATTTTATTATAAGAAAAATTAATATGGTTAAAAAATATGTATCAAAATAAAAAAGTTAAATATAAAATATATTTAAAAATTCATACCAAAATTTCAATTTTATTTAAAAAAATTTAAAAAATAGAAAATTTTCTATCTTTTTTATGTAGCGTTTATGTGTATGGATATTGATTAGTTAGATTTGATAAATGCAACCTTTTTTTAATGGTACATAGCACAATAACTCTCTCTTTGTTTTTACATTTGAAAAGTTTCAGACGGGGGAGTTGTTTTTTTTATTGTGACTTGATTTATGGTACATTAATTTATATTATTTTTTTTTTTCCATTTTCCTCATGTGATATGAGAATGTCAACAGCCACAATGCTTTGTCTATTTGGATATTTATTTTATTAAAGTATTTGAATGATGAAAAATTAATTTATCTTAAAACATTAATTTCAATATTCTATGAGTCTAAATACTTGAAATGATGGTTTCACCTTTTTCTTTGAGGTGTGTTGTCACGACGAGCGTCTTATCTAATTATCAATTATAACATAGATGCAAATTTTGAAATCCAACTTTCTCATGATTGAATTTTTAAAGTGGATTTATGTCTCTCCCATGTGCAGCTTATTATTATTTTTACATGGTTATGATATTGGATTCATGGCCTCATTTAGTTTGTGAGGACATAAGACATTTTCTTACCTCTAGTCATGAAGCTTGGCTTTGCTAATTGATAGAATTTCTTTGATATTTCCATACTTTTTAGTATCATTAATATTTTTGAAACAGCTAGATGAATATTTTGGTTCATGTGTTGGCAAACATTGGCCCTTCACACTTTCCTACTTCCGTTGCTCTTAAAGAATCAGTTATGGTTGCATTTCACAAATCATTTGGTCATTTATATTCAAATCATGTCCAAAGTGGTATTCATTGCCACTAAAGGTTGTGTCACTCAAAATCCTTCAACAATTTAAACTTTGAATTGAACGTGTTCGTGCGGCAGCTGCAGCTTTTTAGCTTTTTAGCTGCAGCTGCACTGCTCTAGGCAGCTGCAGCTTTTTAGCTTTTTAGCTGCAGCTGCATTGCTCTAGGAAGCTGTAGCTGACTGTCTGTGTGTTGCAGTTATGTGAAAATAGCTGTGGGATAGTTGTTTCTGGACTATGTTTAGTAAATTCGTTTGTAATAGAACTGTGCCACCCACATATTTGATACTTCAAAAACAAAAATTCAGTTCAAAACAATACAAAAATTCTGATACATAATTCACTTAACAGTGAGCACAAAAAGTGCAAGAAAAAGTCAAGAAATATTAAAATTACATTTAATAAAATGATTAAATTATTTTTAGCATACAGGCTGTGTATGTCCCTCGCCACAACGTCCTCCAATGGCACTGTCCAATCTGGATCACCGCCTGCAGCAGAGTCTGATGGACTGTCCGCCCCCCGGAAGAAGTCACATTTTTCACTTAGGGCACATGTAGAACTGTCTCCCGTAACTGTGAGTCTACCATGACGTCAATAGGGTAGTTTGTAGTCCGCAGTGGTAGAGCAGTCGTTGTGATATCCCTGAAACTCTTGAGCTTATCTTTTGTCTCCCGTAACTGTGAGTCTACCATGACGTCAATAAGGTAGTTTGTAGTCCGCAGTGGTAGAGCAGTCGTCGTGATATCCCTGAAACTCTTGAGCTTATCTTTTTTGATTCCTACAAAATACAAATCATTAGTGATGACATGAATTGAGTTTGCTAAAAGAATTAATTGAAAAATAAATTTTGAAATAACGTAAATTTTTTAAACCAATATTATAAAAGGTAAAATACAGGTGACTCTGAATAAAATACATATAGATCCGAATGCTCAATACCAAACATTAATGATATAAATATTTTTCAAAGGAAATTAATTACACATAGCGCTGAATAATTTACAAAAATAAATCCAATCACCCTTCTGCTTACGCATCAGTAATATGTTCCCTCAGCTTAGCCATTTCGCTTGCACCTTCTCCCACTTTAGAAAAGATAGTGGATGCATCATTCTCCGCTCGTGGCAGTGAATGCCCGAGGCGGTACTCATATGCTTCCAGGGGTACATGCTCCCGATCCTCGTTGGCTCTACGAAAGTTAGTGTCGTTGCGGGAAGGATGCCGCTGAATATAATTATGTAGAACCAACGTACAGTAACAATCTGGACTTGTTTGGTAAACGGGTAAGATGACACGTCGCGGAGTATAACCCATTTCTTCTCTCAAACACCAAAACTCTTCTTGATGACACATCGTAAGGAAGAATGCTACTTATTAAACATTTCCTTTCTGCCACTTGTAACGTTGCTGACACGCTCAAAATCATATATATGATATCTCGTACCGGAAAGGGTTTGAGATACCCTCGCTGCAGCAGATAGCCAACATCCACCAAATAATATTTGCCTGAGATGTTTTGCACATATAGTATCAAGCATAAAGTTAATAACCAGAGTATTTGAGACTGAAGCATACCTGGAGGAGGGTGTGAGAAGTTGTATTCGGTATTTTGCCCTGAAAATTAAGCTGTCATGCGTACTATCCTCCCAACCAGAAATTACGAAAGTAAAACACATGTTAAAGTCACAAATGACTATTACGTTCTGCCCGCAGTGTCTGATAAATGCAACCTTTTTGCTATTTGGAACACGTGCATCAACGTTGGTTCCATCAATTGCTCCGATGCAATTATACACAAATCAAAACGAGTTCAAAATATAAGACATTCATATTTAAATTTGAATGCCTTAAATTTGAGAAGTTACCTTGAAGAACGACATTTAGCGTGCATTGTGTAGAATCTCCGAAGGCGTCCGTTTGAAGTTAGGATCTATTGGTTTGATAACTTGCACAGAAAGGTTGGCAAATGCATTCAAACCGATTGAAAAATATCTAATAATCATCTCAGAGGTGTGTTGGAATCGTTCTATTGCACCTTGTATTGACTCGTTCTGCGCTAATATGTACAGGGTGATTGGTAATATCTCGCGTGTAGTCGTCCTCGACGACCCATGAATTCCGTGACGTCCGCTAAATTCTGCCAGAAGATTCGCAGTGTCCCTGGTCATCCGAAAAATGTTGCCGAATCTAATTGGGTGTCCGACAAGCAATTCCCCAACCCATTTGTCCCCAATAAATGATGATGTCAAACATGGAGAGCGATGGACATATGTCTTTTAATATTTGTTGATCAAATAGATTGCTGCATTTTTCCTTCTCTACTTATCTTCGTCTGAATCCATGTAGTAGTTGAGACCAAACAAGATCAGTAAGTTTTGAACAAATCATGTCTCAAGCCGTAGTGATATATGAGCGGTGATGATTTATGAATAATCAACCAATATCAATATTATTGAGCAAAGTCCCAAGCAGGTGAAATAACCAATTAACAATACAATGAAACAAAGAAATACAAGTGTCCCAAACAGCAAATACAAGTGTCTCAAACAACAACAAATAGAACAAATAAAAAAAATGGTCTCAAATGTCTCGCTCATAAAATCGTTGTAGATACGCCACCCTCTTTTCTTTTAGAATTGCAACACAAAAATCTCTGCGGGTGGGATTTTCAAATAATTCGAGTGCAAATAAGTACAATGGCCAATCCTCAGCAATTTTCTTATCCGCATCCAGAATTTGCACGATCTGCTGAATGGAAGTAGCCGGTACTGGACACGTGTCAGAGATAGAGGAAGCTACTAGTTATGATATATAGGTTCTGAGGTAAGTTGCTCCGTTTTTCTTTTACTCTACAGTCAGGCTTGCTTGGTACGAAAAGTGGACTCGACTTCTGTGCTGGGGAGTTCGGTCGAGTAACTCGACAGATCGACCGTCAAGCTCTCATGGGTGGCAACATAAGCTGTCTGATTGGACACACATGCACATTTTCTTGTAGCGACGACGCCCCTGAACATCTTGTCCAGCTTCTCTTCTTGTAGCGACGACGCCCCTGAACATCTTGTCCAACTTCTCCTCCAAATCAGGGTCAAGGCCACAAAGCTTAAACTTATTCGCAGCTGGCACCACCCACCCACAAAAAATATATCATACAATTCAACGAGTACATAAATAAAAATGAACAAATTAGAGCACGTGAAAAAAGTCTCACCGCAAGTCTTTCTGCCCACCACTTCTCCGAAGCATTAATGGTTCGCTTCACCGGATCCCACCCCAAGCCCCTTGATCCGCGTTTGAGTTCCTTCCATAATTTCCAATTCTTATTGAGTTGATCTCATTTGTTCTTCGACTGCATCTTGTCATACTCTCGACCTGTACTCTCCTTGAATTTCTTAATTATGTTCTTCCACTCTTCCTTGTTGAAATATGTCGCGGGCCTATTTCTCAGATCAATTTCAATGAGGTAAATGTCACAAAAGATTATTTATGTTTCCTTATCCCACAGTGAGGGTGTTGCAGCTTCTTTGGCCTTGGTCATTTTACTACTATGATAGCAACAACAACAACAACAACAAGAACAAAGCCTTAATCCCACTGCGTGGGGTCGGCTACATGAATCTTTTTTCTCCACCACGTCCTATTTAGTGTCATATTTTCATTTAGTTCTAGTAAATTAAGATCATTTTTAATACAATAAGCCCAAGTCTTCCTAGGTCTACCTCTGCCTTTCTTAACACAAGTCGAATCTAAAACATCTACTCTCCTAATCGAATCATCAGATGGTCGACGTTTCATGTGACCAACCATCTAAGACGACTTTCTCTAATTTTGTCCGTCGCAGGAGCTACACCAACCCTATCACGAATATATTCATTTCATATTTTGTCTCTAAGTGTAAAGCCACTCATCCACCTAATCATTCTCATCTCGACAACACTTAACTTATTATTATGCTTCTCTTTTAAAGGCCAACATTCAACGCCATAGAGCATTTGCAGGTCTCACCACCATCTTATAAAATTTTCCTTTCAGTCTTAGCGGTACTTTTCTATCACACAAAAGGCCCAAAGCATTCCTCCACTTCAACCAACCAACTTGAATTCTACTATTAACATCCCCATCTATATCACCATCGCTTTG
>NW_018164940.1:40980-61390 GCF_001263595.1 Phalaenopsis equestris
TTTCATATTTTTTTTCAACAATATTAAAAAAAAAAAAAAAAAAACAAACCGACATGAGTAAAAGCATTCAAAAAGAAAACAAAAATACAATTCTCCGTCTCATTTCAATCCGACTGTCACAGTGTGTGTGTGAGAAATATACTTATCTTATCATCACATTGCCTCGGGTGATGTCAAGAGTAAATTTCAGTGGCTTTGAAAGAAATTACACAGTCTCATTCTTTCTTCTTCTATGCCTCATTTCACAATGTCTGTGTGAGAGAAATATAGTTCTCTTCTCATCAGAATACCACAGGTGGTACTACTAGTAAAATTTTATTGGATTCGAATCATATTATACATCTTTGCTACTAGCTGTAAGACCACTAGTAAATTTCAATGGTTGGGAATGAAAATATACATATTTGCAGCTAACTGTGATGCAAAAAAAGAGAGAAACATTGTTTACATAACTGTCTCATTCTTTTTTCTTCTATGACTCACTTCACAGTTGTGTGTGAAATATACTTCTATTTTCATCAGAATGCCACAGGTGGTACCACTAGTAAAATTTAGTGGCTGAGAATGAAAATATACATATTTGCTACTAACTGTGAGGCAAAAAAAAAATACTACTCACATCACTGACTCATTCTTTCTACTTCTCTATCTCATTTCACAGTGTGTGTGGGAGTAATATACTTCTTTTTTCATCAGATTGTCACAGGTAGTGTCACTAGTAAATTTTAGTGACATGGAATTGTATTATGCATAGTTGCTACTAGTTGTGAGACCACTAGTAAATTTCAATTGCTGGGAATGAAAGTATATATATTAGCAACTAACTGTAATGTAAAAAAAAAAAAATTGCTTACATAATTGTCTCATTCTTTCTTCTTATATGACTCATTTCACAGTATGTGTCTGAGAAATATCCTTCCTTTCTCATCAGAATGCCACATGTGGTACCGCTAGTAAAATTCAGTGGCTGGGAATGAAAGTATATATATTTGTTACTAGCTGTGAGACTAAAAAAATAGAACAACAATGCTCACATCACTGCCTCATTCTTTCTACTTCTTTGCCTCATTTCATAGTGTGTGTGAGAGTAATATACTTCTTTTTTATCAGATTGTCACAGTTAGTATCACTAGTAAATTTCATTGACATGAAATAATATTATGCATAGTTGTTACTAGCTGTGAGGCCACTAGTAAATTTCAATGGCTGAGAATGAAAGTATTCATATTAGCAACTAGCTGTGATATCAAATAAAAAAAAATATTGTTCTCATAATTGTCTTATTCTTTATTCTTCTATGACTCATTTCACAGTGTGTGTGTGAGAATTATACTTCTTTTCTCATCAGAATGTCACAGGTGGTACCACTAGTAAACTTGAGTTGCATGGAATGGTATTATGCATATTTGCTACTAGCTGTGAGACAAAATAAAAACATGGCTCACATCACTGTCTCATTATTTCTATTTCTCTGCCTCATTTCACAATGTGTGTCGGAGAAATATAATTCTCTTATCATCAGAATGCCACAAGTGGTACCACTAGTAAAATTTCAGTGGATTCGAATCACATTATACATCTTTGCTACTAGTTGTGAGACAACTTGTAAATTTCAATGGCTGAAAGTGAAAGTATACATATTTGTAACTATCTATGATGCGAAAAAAAAAAATAAAAACATTCCTCACATAAATATCTTATTCTTTCTTTTATGACTCATTTCACGGTGTGTATGTGTGTGTGATAAATATAATTTTCTTCTCATCAGAATGCCTCAGGTGATACCACTAGTAAATTTCAGTGGCATGGAATGACATTATAGATATTCGCTACTAGCTGTGAGGCCAAAAAAAGAAAAAAGAAAAAAAAAACATGGCTCACATCACTGTCTCATTCTTTCTACTTCTATGCTCATTTCACAGTGTGTGTGTGAAATATACTTCCCTTATCATAAAAATGCCCCAGGTGATACCCCTAGTAAATTTCTTTGAATGAACTTAGATATATTTGTAACTACCTATGAGGTCAAAAAAAAAAAAAAAACATGGCTCACATTACTGTCTCATTCTTTCAACTTCTCTGTCTTATTTCACAGTGTGTGTGTGCGGGAGTAATATACTTCTATTTTTATCAGATTGCCATAGGTAGTATCACTAGTAAATGTTAGTGGCATGTAATGTATTATGTATATTTGCTATTAGCCGTGAGGTCAAACAAAAAAACGAAAAAGATGTCTCACATCACTGTATCATTCTCTCTATTTTTCTGCCTCATTTCATAGTGTGTGTGTGTGTGGAAATATACTTCTCTTCTCATCAGAATGCCACAGGTGGTACCACTAGTAAATTTCAGTGGCTTTTAATCAATTTAGACATATTTTCTACTAGCTGTGAGGCTAAAAAACAAGAAAAACACGGCTCACATCAATGTCTCATTCCTTCTACTTCGCTGCCTCATTTCGCAGTGGGTGGAAATATACTTCTCTGACCAGGAGAATGCCCTAGGTGATATCACTAATAAATTTCAGTGACATGGAATGAAACTATACATATTTGCTATTAGCAGTGAGACAAAAAAAAAAATCAGGGAAAGATCCACAACACCAAAACCATCACCATATAGAAGCACCAAAAAAAGAAAAAAAAAACACCCGAATCTACACAGTGTAGAGCAACGAGAAAGGAAATGTCTCAAAACAATATAGGGGGAGGGGATACCGCAATAATGTGGACTCTGGCACGTCGGTTAGAGCAGAGGAAGAAGAAGTTCCGCGGGAAATAGAAAGAGCAGAAAACAGGAATGCGGGGCCGAAAGAGGGGTATGGGCGTAAAAAACTTGAGAATAAATGCGGGCCGCAGGGTCAATCCCACATCCCATTTTTTGCTGCGCGGCGGCAGTGCTGCGATTAAAAAGTCGCCCCAAATGATGAAATGTTGCGGTCCGCTGCTGCGATGTGCTAAAACAGCCGCCCCAAAGGGGGCCTTAGTGTACTAAATCTTACTTTGTCAAACTTTGAGTTACTTATTATGGGTGACTCATTTTAGGAGCTATGGTTTAATAACTTGAAAGGGAAAAAAAAGACATTTAATAGTAAAAAATGTTTTTAGAGCAGTTCCTCTTTAAAGGCAGTTGGATTATTATTTTTTTCTTAATTTATGTTGAATATTGAAGCACTGCAATTATAATACTAGTCAAGATTGTACCATTATGGTTTGTTTCTTGTTAGCTTTTTAGATGAAGTGGTTTTTAAATTTTTTAGTTTTAAGTTTTGCACTAGTATATCAACTATATGTGAGTTATATATGAGTTATTTTCGGACATAAATACTCAATTTTGAGAAGTCAGAGTAAACTTGATCAATTAATCCAATTAGACCCGATCTTTTATGGTAAGCCTACCTGCACTTTTACTCATTTTAATTGAGTTAATAAATATCGAGCATAAAGAAATATATATCTTCAAGCAGTAACCATTTATTGGTGAATGAAATAAGAAATAATTATAGCTATATAAATAAATAAATTTTTTGAAACATGCTGAAGATTTCCTTTCTTAGCATGACTTCATGGGATCCTAATTTTCTTCTTTTCATCAATTAATGGATCTTAATTTAATTCTTTTACATGGATCTATGAGATCCGCTTCTACCCTTGAATGAATTTTACTATTTGATATGTATTTGTGGTATTATGATTATCTTCTTTGCCTGAATTTATGGGCTCTAAAAATAAGAAGATTGTATCATATGCATGCCTTTCAATGTATCTCTTTAAATTTTCATATTTACATATCTCACATCTAAACTTTCATATATACATACATTGCTCTTTGGTATGTATGAAAAGGTGTATTCACTTTTAAAGTAATAGCATTGTTTTTAAAAGCGCGCTTCAAGAGGAAAGCACATGACGACCACTTTGCTTCACTAAAGCGCGCTTCATAGCATCGAAGTTAATTTGTAGTTTTTTTTTTTGCAATTTTCAAGTATTTAATCATTGCTGAAATCTATTAAAAATTGTTCAAAATTCTAATTTGTAGCTTCACTCTTAGCGTTTGCCTTCAAGTTAAGTATTATATGACATTTTTATTTTATTTTATGTCGACTTTTAGGCCATATTATTTTACAATTGTTAGTGAATGTAGTTTTGCATTAATAGTTTTATATAACCTATGAAAGTCTTTGTTAATAAAAGCGCCGATTTGCTTTGCACTTTGCGATTTGAAGCAAAAATAAAGTCTTATGCATCGCATTGTACTTTGCACTTTGATAACACTGCGTAATAGAGCTGTTTTTTATATGATATTAAAAACATGATTGTTATTTGTGTAAATATGGAAATTTAGATGTGAGATACATAAATACATATGAATTGTGTGCTATGTATGTAAATGCTTATTGATTTTTTTTATAGTTTTATCATCAACATAATCTAGTGAAGTTGGCTAACCCACGAAGATACAATCATTGCTATTGTGCCGAGTTTCTATCTATTACTACTATGAACCTGTGTAGACATGCCGAAGATTTGCGGTATAAGTTTGTTTATGTTTTACAAATTGGGATAATAATTGGGATAATACTGAGTGAGTATTTTTATTGGTGTTTGGAACTCCAAAATTTAGGAGGCAACCTATTTATGATGTGAGTTGATGTAAGGAGAACCTTTTCCCATTATGATTTTGGAACATTGTGTCGGAATGAGAAGGCTATGGTTATGGTTAGCAAGTGACCATTTCTCTTATCTATAACCTCATTTTGTTGAAGAGTATTATTACAAGAAGACGTCTGAATTATTATTATTATTTTTTTTTGAAAATATCGCGTTTGAACTTTGGTTAGAATAGTCCTCAACATTGTTAGATAAAATTTTTTTTAATTCTATCTTCAATTTGGTTATGGATTATGCAAAGTGTAAATGAGAGTGCTTATATCAAATTTGGATCTAAGTAGGGATATCTAGTGCAATCATTGATGAAATAAACAAACCTATTATTATGTGTTATTTTAGGAATAGTAGAAACATCTCATATGTCATTATGAATCATATAAAAGGAGGATAACTTGTTTCATTAGTACCCAGTAAAAGACACGTTTGTGCTTTGCAAATTCACAAGCATAACACTGCAGATTTTTTAAATTTAGCGACGAATATAACTTTTAAAATTTCAAATGAAGGGTGACTAAGATGATGATGATAAAATCGTATATGTTTTACGGGAGGAAATAAAAGATATAGATCATTCTTGAGACTCTTTGAAATTTGATGAGATATTGTTGTATCATTGATATGTGACTTTTGAATCATTGATATAGGGGCTATTGATTGCAACATGAGTCTTTCGGTTCATAAAAAAATGGCATGTTTATTTTGACAGTGCTAAGGAGTAGGTACCATTGGTTTTGGCTTTTTAATCATCTTTGTGATGTTAAGAATTCTGCTTTTAGTGGTCTATATGTTTTATTAGATAATAAATAGTTTGAAAGATACATGTACAAAATAGGCAAACAAAGAGATAAGAAAAAAAAAAATTAATTCAAGTAAAGTGTATTAAATG
This sequence comes from Phalaenopsis equestris, assembly GCF_001263595.1. NCBI lineage: Eukaryota > Viridiplantae > Streptophyta > Magnoliopsida > Asparagales > Orchidaceae > Phalaenopsis > Phalaenopsis equestris. The sequence continues at coordinate 46,537 of NW_018164940.1, forward strand.
TGGAAATAAAAAAAAAGTGTTTTTCTTTGATGAGGGTACACAACATTAGTGGGTGAGATATTTTGATAAATTTTTCATTTAAAATTTATCAAATATGATTGACTTTAGTGATCTTAATATTATTTATAATAATATATTTTTTTATTTTTACCGTCCTATTAATAATAAGGAAGCTGAGGAGGTTTTAAAGAAAATGAGGGTGGAAAGTCAGTAGGACCTGATGATAACTTAATAGAAGTGTGAAAATATTTAGAAGATTTGTGGATTTGTTGGCATACTAAACTTTTTAGTATTATTTTGAAAGATAAAAAGATGTATGACTAGTAGAGGAAGAGTATTTTCGTTCATATTTTTAAGAATAAAATAGATGCATAAGAGGACGCAAATTATAGAGTAATTAAGTTAATGTGTCATACATTAAAATTTTGGGAGACTAATTGAACATCGGTTTGGATTTATACCGTGCAAACCTACTATGAAAGCTATACATTTATTGAGAGGTTTGATGAAGATGTACAAAAAGAGTAAGGAGGATCTGCATATCATTTTTGTTGATTTAGAAAAATTTAGAAAAAGTTTATGATAAGGTTCCAAGAGTTTCTTTGAAAAGTTCTAGAAAAGAAATGTGTTGATATGACTTACATTCAAGTCATTAAAAAATGTATACTAGAGTTGTTACTTTTATTCGACTAGAAGAAGGTTTGACCAAGTATCTCCTATTTTTGTTGGATTACAACTGGAATCGACTTTAAGCCCATATCTTTTTGTTTTTGTTATGGATGCTCTTACTGGACATTTACGTGAGAATGTATCTTGATGTTTGCTTTTCGTTGATGATATCTTGGTGGATAAGACTAGAGAAACGGTTCAGGAAAAACATGAATTATGGGGGTCAACTTTAGTGTCTAAAGACCTTCGTTTGAGTAGATATAAAATTAAATAAATGGAATATAATTTTAGTAGTAGTAGATTTAGTGGCAGAGTTGTAAAATGGGTGACCAAATTATTAAAAGGAGTCAACGTTTTAGATATCTCAGGCCTATTGTTCAAAGTGTTGGTGATATAGATAGGGATGCTATTAGTAGAATTCAAGTTGGATGCTTGAAGTGGGGCAATGCATCAGGCCTATTGTGTGATAGAAAAGTACCGCTTAGACTTAAAAGGAAAATTTTATAAGATGGTGGTAAGACCTGCAATGTTTTATGACGCAGAATGTTGGCCTATAAAAGAGAAGCATAAAACTAACTTGAGTGTTGTTGAGATGAGAAGACTTATGTGGATGAGTGGCATTACACTTAGAAACTCTAGTGGCAGATAAGATTAGAGAGATCGTCTTGGATGGTTTGGTCGCATTAAACGTCGAGGAGCTGATGATCCATAAAACTAACTTGAGTGTTGTTGAGATGAGAAGACATATGTGGATGAGTGGCTTTACACTTGGAAACTCTAGTGGAAGATAAGATTAGAGAGATCGTCTTGGATGGTTTGATCGCATTAAACGTCGAGCAGCTGATGATCTTGTTAAGGGAGTTTATGTTTTAGATTTGGCTTATTTTAAGAAAGGTAGAGGTAGACCTAAAAAGAATTGACATGTTGTATAAAAAATGATCTTAATTTATTAGAATTGAATGAAAATATGTCACTCAATAGACATGATGGAGAAAAAGAATTCATATAGCCGACTATTTAATGTGATAAAGGCTTGTTGCTGTTGTTGTAGTGATTTTCAAAGTTTTCCAATTTCTTCTTTATTAAACTTCCTTTTTATTTGGCCAAGTTGATGGCCTTGCTTGAGCATATGCTATCGTCATGTGGTCTGATTTGCTTAAACCGCGCTACAAAAGCTCTCCAAAAACTTTAGTTTCCTATTAAAACTATGAAGGTTGTGATCTGATTTGGCACATGAAACAATAAAGGTTGCGAGGAGACACAATTGAAGGAATTATTTCTTATTCCACAAAGTACTTGATACTAGACTATATAAACTGATCTACAAATGAAATAAGAAAATATTTGCAGCTATACAATTTAATTTAAATTTTAAACAGTGTGAATTTTCTTCTTTGTTAATTAATTTGTTGGATCCTAGTTTTTTTATTTCCATGCATTTGAGGGATCCTGACTTTTCTTCTTTGGCATGAATCCTTGCGATGCTTGTTTCATGCTTTGCATGAAGCCCATGGGATCTTGATTTCTTCCTTTAAATAAATCTGTGAGATCTTGATTTTCTTCTTTACGTCAATATATGGGTTCTTACATTAAGAAGATTTGCTGCATTTTCATGCTTTTTTAGTTTGCGATTTCTTTTTGTTTGCATGTTTGAGAGAAGCTGTTTTTCATGGAAATATGAGTAGTTGATGGAGATTATTTGAAGCGATGTTGCAAAAAAAGTACAATTACCTGAAAAAAAATAAATTGTCACTTTTGTTTCTAGTAATCATTTAATTCATCATATCTGCCTACTTTCTTTTTTCTTTTTTTTTTTTAAAGTTCATGGCTAACATTAAACATCAATTATTCAACGAAACTGTGCGCTTTGCTTAATGCTTGGCAACATAAAAAACTGAAATTAATAAATTTAGATAAATTTTTTTGGTTAATAAATTCAATTGAATTTATTATTTATGTTTACGAAACTACAATAAGATGGTCAATGAAACAATTATCATTCCTATTCTATATTTTTCTATGGTTATTTATCATTAATAATGATGCTATAATTATGGGCTGTAGTCTTTTATTTGCTTGAAACAGAGCTTATGCGGTGATTAGGACGCTTGGATCAGCTCATAGTAGTTGGCCGATACTTAACATAGTGACGGGGAACTGGCTGCGTGATATGAATTCATTTTAGTCTGATTGATTAAATTGCATTAGTGTATTCTATTTCAATTTGTGTCTGCTAGCAGTTAATAGCTTTATTACCTACCTCATTTAATGTCTTTTAATGAATTGCCACATCAAAATTGATCAAATTTTAACTAAGAGATGGAAGGTTTTGTCGCATAATCCAGTAATATGGTACAAGCGCATCACCATGGCTCTTTGCTCCATTACCTATCGTAGCCTGAATATGAAAATTGTGTGCTTGTATGTAGAAAATATTGATATTTTTAAATGCTAGTGTTAAATTTTTTAAAAGATCCAAGTTTGGTTGTTTGTTGGCTTGGCCCAACCTAATGAATGCAGGGTCACTCGTGTCATGCTTGGGCGTAACATTAACAAGCTTTGATCCTGTTTTATTTAATCCACCATTGAGCAGGTTTAATTTATGCATCCTAAAATTGTCATTTTTACTGTTTGATGTAATTACACAATTACTTTTTTCAGTAATCAAGTTAACTTAATCTACAAATTTTCATTAATAATAATGAAACCATCTCAACCAAACATTTAAAATACTCGACTTAAATTGTGCCAGATATATGCCAAAGAATTTTATTGATTTTTAGTATTTTTTTCTGCTAATATAATAAATCCTTACAAATTTCAATAACTGCCATTTTTTCATACTTTATTTTTTATGCTATATCAAATTTAATTATCTATGCAGCAATAATGCATTTCATATTTAACTTGATTCAACCTTTATTAGTGTGGGCAGTCCTCTTGTTAGATTTTGAGAAGCAAGAAGGATTGAAGTTCGATGGATGATTTCTAGCTAATTGTTACCTTTCTTTTCGATCTTGTTGATTGAGATGCACTTAGGGTGCTAATTCATGTTAATTGAACTAATTTATTTTCAATGAAAAATAACACTATGACAACTTGAAACACCTCTTTTTTGAATGAGTTGAAAACTTCAATGAGCACAATTCAATGAAACTCGAAATCAACTCATCCATATGTGATAAGTAGTTGGGTCATATTGACTTACTATTAACTGGACACAAAATAGGCAGACAAAAAATCAGCAAAAACTGCTTTTAGATTTGAGTTTTCACTTGAGAAGAATCACCTCATTAGATTAATTAAAAATTCTAATTTTTGTTTTGAAATGAACTTAATCTCAATCATGCTTATATTTTTCGGGTCACTTTTGGTGCTAACCCATACTTGACTCAAACCCTGCAAAGTTTGTTGGAACCAAACATTTCATTTTGCGTTTGTGTCGAGCAATCATGTTGGGATGATTTTTGACACAACTAGTTGTACAGTTGCTCTCCAACCGAATGAGTTAAGTCTTAACACTTTAAGCAAGATTATCTTGGGATCAAATTTAATAAATGAACATAGTAGATTTAGAAAATTGTAAAGGAAGCCGTCCAACTTTCTTAACCTCTCTCCCTTTGTTTAACTTTCTCTTCAGCCAAATTATCCCTTATAACTCGCTAGATCATCTTAATAGATTTTAATGGATTAATTGATGGAGGATGTTTCAAACACTTTTTCAACTATGCATGACTTCTGCTTCATGATTTGAATTTTATGTGTTTAAGATTATGATAGTGTGGTGAGGATGCAAGAATCCTCGAAGACATTGTAGAAAGTGGAAAGACAATTTTTTCATGACTTTAAGGAGTGAAATGTGGCACTCTACTAAGTGACATGCATCACAAAATAACCTTATATTGGTCTTTAGAAATTAGTTATAGATCTTATGCGAGGCTCTTCCAAGAAGTGCAAATTGCGCATAGTTGTAGATCTTGTAAAATTTTATTTGTTTTTCTTGATATGAATGCTTTTTTAGTTTCAGTTCGCTATCAAAATGATCCCTTATGAGTAAATATTTTATATTTATTTGCTCCGAAGATCTATGCATTCAATGAAATTTTCTTGGTTAAAAATTTGTTTCTTTGTAAACAGATATCTATAATCCGTATTTCATCTAATGATTATCTCTATATATTATCTTAGACTGCCAAGGGCGTGAAAATATATAATGCTGCAGTTGCGGCTACTGCTGATGGTCAACAATCTATTAAAGATGGTGATGAGAAGAATAAGATGCATACCCATTCTTACTGTTGCTTGGATTATGCACAGGTAGTTTTGCTAATTTCTCTTATTGTCCTTGTTCATTTTTGTGAGAACTGTTGCTTCAAATTGTTCTAATTATCAGATGGTAAACAAGTAGGTTTCATGGAAAGATACATGACTAAACATGGAAGAGTAAATTTACAAATATGAATTGAGGAGGTGCTTGATTATGAATTTTAGATTTAAAATTCTAAAATAAGAGGGAATACCCAAGAAGGAGGTAGAGAGAGTTAAATTACAAGATTCAAAATTTACCCCAAAAATTAACTCCGAGAATTTCTCCCACTTATTTATAGTGTTCGTCCAGCTTTATTGAAGTAAATCAAGGATATTTCTTATATTTAAGAGAATGTTATCTATAATTTAAAGGGATTTATGATCCTTTTGGATGATATTTTTGAACTTAGAGAACTTATTTTGAACTGTAGATAAATTGGCTTCTATTTTTCTAAAGTAGAAGGCTTTAGCTTGTGACATTTAAATTTGAAATTGGTAATTGATTAAAATTAATCGACTTTTAATATCCCTTCTTACATCTTTCCCAATAGGTCTTACTCAAGCTTCTCTTTTGATAATTTATGACAGAAGATTTCTATCAAAACCCTTTTAATTTACTCCCTCACAATCAACTTGTGTAATATAATCAAATTAATAAAAACACACGTGTAGGTGAGAGTGCAAAGGATGTGCTATTCCAATATAACAGTGTTCACTTGACAAACACACTCTGAAAGGTATCACACTATTTATGATCAACAACCAAATTTGTGAACAATTAAATCAACTTATAAATGCAACCAAATAATTGTCCTTTGGTGCATGAATGGAAGTAAGCTAGATGTATGTGGTTGGTAAGCACAATGCCATTGATTTACTCAGTTATACAAGTTATGATTCACATAAAATCATTCATCACTAATCTACTACTGAGATATATTGGTGATGGTGATGTCGCAATATTGGATTTGAAGTTATTACAATTAATTACAAGTATAATAATTTACTAAAGAAAGATGTAGCTATATACCATGCTTAGCACCACGTAAACATGAGCATTAAAATAAATAAGTAAAAAAGGCACATATTTGAATCTAAATTTGGAGGGACATGACTATATTCTATGTTTCAACACTTGACCTACATCTTGGGTTAAGCACATTTTGTTTCGTATTTTATGGCCCAACACTTTCATACGAACGAGGCACAAATTTCCACAACAATTAGGGCAAAACAAAACATTTTACTTCACCGATACAAATACACAACTGAAATACATAAAAGATAAATCTACGATTCAACAGGTAGGTGATTTTCTCCCAACCTACAATTCGAGAGGTAGACGATCTATCCCCAAACCATAAGTCTAATACCCAAGAAAAAAATCTCATTGTATCTAACATAAGCATAATAACCTTTATTTATACTAAACAATAATAACTAATAAAAGACTAAATTGTCTTTAGGCGCCAGTCTAACATCATTCTCCTCTCAAAAAGACACGAAGTTCACAAGGTGGAAAAAAAGAAATTGCTACTGTTTCAAGTTAAATGGCTTCCACGATGTGTCAATCTAACAATCCTTTCTATTTAATCAGAAATTTGTAGTGATCCTCATGAGTTTGAACACCATCTTGTACATATTCTTCAGTAATATTAGAATTTGTTGGTATCCTGACTTCAAGTCAATCTGGGATGCTACTACATACCCAAACAAGTTGTCAAGTAGCTCATCGATTACCGGGATGAAAAATTTTTTAGGTATTGTTTTTTTATTCACTGCTCGATAATCCACACAAACACCAACTCCCATCTTTTTTTCTTAAATAGCAAAGTCAGACCATAAAAGGGGCTCACACTGTGTTGTATGATCCTGGCCTCCAATATCTCTCAGATTGATATCTCAATCTCAGCCTTCTGTGTCTGGGGGTAGCGATATGGGCACACACTGATGAAAGAAATGTCCGGCCTCAGGTTTGAAACAAAATCGAGTACCTCTCCCAATAACTTCGCTTGATCCTGTTTGCTTCCGTTTGTTCCAGCCATCTGGTTGTCGTACTATTCCTTTCAACTGTTTCCACTTGTTTTCGCTGTAGACACTGTCACTTGATCCCGTGGCAGGTGACCACAAGTTTGCGTGGAATTTCACAATCTTCTTTATCATTTCTTTCAGGGTCGTGAATCTCTCTTCCATGGGCGAGAATAACCCCTCCATGACTAAGAAACACTCATCCATTTTATATCTGATTTGTCTCACATCTTCCTCTAATTTTTTTCTCTAAAATATCTACTTTCTTAGCTTTCATTACACCCAGGATGGTTTTTGATCAAGAAAATTGAACTCCTGTGAGCTGCAACTTCCCAATTAGCTCGAATCACGACTGTCTTGCGAGGTTAGATCACGAGCGATATTGTTGTTGGCTTCCCAGTGCCCATTTTGCGACCGTATCACAACTAGGGAACTTGTGATTCGAAGTTGGCTTCCAGTGCTCGTTGGGATCCTGATGTGGCTTCTAGTAGTCGAATCAAGATGATCTTGTTTTTTGTTTCCCAAATTGCTTCAGCGGGCATGTCGCTTGCTTCCCAACTAGCTTGAGATCATCGGTATCACGGGTTCAATTCTTTGATCCCGTTCGTGGGGTTCGAATCTTGACAATACATGGTCTGTATCGCTATTTTGGTCTTGTACACTGCGATCCCGCTCTTGTTTCCACAGAGATTAGGACAAAATAGCTTGCACCTTGTACTCCACTATCCTTCACGAAATCGAATGTTTTGATACCAATTTTATGTAAACGAGACACACATTTTCACAACAATTAGGGCAAAACAAATTATTTTACTCCATCGATACAAAAAACATGCAAGCCAACTATATAAAAAATAAGTTTACAATTCGAGAGGTAGGTGATTCTCTCCCAACATTCAAGAGGCCGGTTGTCTTTTTCCCAAACTTTAACCCTAATACTCAAGACATCAATCTCAACATACCTAACCTTAAGCATAATAATCCTTATTTATACCAAACAATAATAATTAAGAAAAGACTAAATTGCCTTTCGGCTCCTGTCTAACGCACTATTACTGGTAAGCTAATAGAAAAATTATTACATCTTTCTTAAAGGGCACTCCTCCATCTTAGTTCTAGATATGTGAAACTCTAGCCAAGAGAAACTTTACGAAGTTCTCCGAGCTTTTGGCGGTGAACAAAACTCACTAACAAACTTCAAATTATATAGTTGTTACAAGTGAAATCATAAGATATATGAAGCCAACCAACAAAAATATATTAGCTGTGGTTGAGAGATAAGATTAGAATGGAATGATTCATTATTTTTAAGGATATTTTTGATGGATCGTTGATAACGACAAGCCTTTAAGCTCATATTCTTCTGGCTCTGTTCTTAGAATTGACGTGGGGCTCACCTGGGGGAGGCTGAACCAACTGGTTCAGCTGTAAAGGTGTTGAACTTGTTCAGCATGTGGCCAAGTGGAGCGGTCTCCCTCTCATAGTTATCTATTATCATAAAAATGTTTTTTGCTTTGATTAGGGTTGGGTTCAATTTTGTCATGTTTTCTATCAGGATAACCGTCGACGTCCCCTGTTTTCTCTCTTAGGTTTGTATTCTATGACGAGTGGTGCTCCGGCAGTTTCTCGCTTCAAGGTGACGATTAATTTCGACTCTCCCACCCTGTCGCGATTGTCGTACCTTGCCGCCGATCTTAGGTTTGTATTCTATGACGAGTGGTGCTCCGGTAGTTTCTCGCTTCAAGGTGGCGATTAATTTCGAATCTCCCACCCTGTGCAATTTGCTCCCCCCCTGTCGCGATTGTCGTACCTTGCCGCCGCCCACTAGAACTGGCCCATCGACTGTTCTCCATGTAGTCCTTTTCGCCTCCCTCCCACGCCGTCTCTTCTTCCTTCCCGCTGCCGTCCTAGCCTCTTCCCATTGCCATTAACTCCAACATTACTGTTGCTGTCGCTAACTCTGACCTCCCTAGTTCTTGCAGCCAAGCCCAAACCTTTTGGCTTGCCGTCTTAAACCCTACAACCATCCTGCTTTTTGCTGCCAACCCCCAAGACTTCTCCTGTTTCTGTCGCAACCCCTCACACATCCCCACTAACTGTCGTAAGCCCACTCCTGCCCTCTTTTCGTTGCCTTCATCTCCCCTCCCAGCCAACCATCCCACCTCTTGTTCAGCCGACATTCACCAGTTTTGTCTTCACCCTAGGAGATCATTGGTGTTTTGTGCTGTTTCATTTTTGTTTTAAGAACATTTGTCTTAACCCGCTTGAATTTTAACAAAAATGATTGCATTTCTATTGTGATTTGGGTTAACTTTGGTATTAATTGATATTAGAGCTAGCCCAACCTTGGTTTATTCTAGGATTTTCTAGCATCCGCCATACCCAAACCTTTTCCAAATATTTTTTTTCCTACCACCAATTATTCTTTTCACTCTCACAAATCACAAACACTTACCATGCTTCCAAGGAGATATATGTCCGAGCTTACCCGGGAAGAGATACAGCGAGAGATTGATGATGGCACTCGGGGGGAAATTACTTTTGATCTTGACATTGAAAGTCAAAGGGGCAGAAGGGACGATCAATCCCTTCCACAAGGTGGATTTAGTGATGAGGAAAATAGACCATGATGCTTCCGAATTTAGTTTCAAAGGAGGCTGAGAGAAGATGAAACATATGGAGGATATAGAGACTTCAGAGTCAAGGTGGATTCACTAGAGTTCGATGGAGGTATGGATCCAGACGATTTCATCAAATGACTATAGTTAGTTGAGAGGATCTTTGAGTACAAGGAGGCGCCAGAAGATGAGAGGGTGAAGCTTGCTGCCATCAAGTTGAAAAAGAGCACTTTCCTGCGGTGGAAAAACTTGTAGAGGCAGAGAAAAAGAGAGGACAATGACAAGATTACTAGGTAAGAGAGGGAAAGAGATGCAGTGAAAATACCTACCTCTGCATTATCACAATGATATATTTTTGAGACTTCATCACCTACAACAGAGAGACCCATCAATGGAGGAGTTCACAATAAATTTGACCAGTTGCAGATGAAGTATGAGTTGGTTGAGCCAGAATAATATTCCATAGCCTGATATCTGGGGTTTTGAAGCATGCTATCAGTGACGTTGTGGAGCTGAAGCCTTATTGGTCACTGTGAGATGTTCAAATCTTATCATTGAAAGTTGAGAGATAGCAGAAACAGAGTAGACAACCACGATCATTCAGGTAGCCACCCGCAGTGGGAGATTAGGAGCATGCTTAAGGGAGTTGAGAAGGCGGGTCAGAATAATGATAGAGCCACTCAGAGTGAAAAGTCTGAGCAGGGCAGCATACCCACTATAATCCAAGCTCAAAAGTGCTTCAGATGCATGGATTTAGACACATCGCCTCTAATTTCCCGACTAGCCGAGTTGTGTCCTTTACTGAGCATGGTGCAGCTGAGAAGGTTAGCGACAAAGAGACAGCTGAAGAATAGCGTGGGGTGTATCATCTTCCACCGGATGAGGGCGAGATGCTCATGGTTCAAGGGGTCCTAAAGGCTGAGGATATGAGTCGTAGTAGCTTACACCACAATATATTATAAACCCATTGCACTGTGAACGAAATGATTCGCAGTCTCATCATTGGATGAAGCAGCAAGAACGTGACGTTTATGTAGATGGTGGAGAAATTAAGCCTTATGACTCAAAGGCATTTCCAGTCGCATTCTTTGACATGACCGAAGAAGGAGAACAGATTCAACATTGACAGGAGGTGCTTAATAGACTATTCAATTGGAAGCCAGCTGCATGATCAAGTGTTGTGCGACTTGATGCCCATGGATACTTGGCACTTGTTTGGTAGACCATTAAAATTTGATTGTAAGAAGACATGATGGGTTTATGAGCATCTACTCCTTCACAAATGATGGTAATCACATTATCCTTCTATCTTCTATAGAGTACGAGATCACTGGTGCCTTTGCCAACGGATAAGCATCGGTGGGATCACTTTTGGTTGCGATAGTGGATGATAGGACTGAGATGTTGATTCTAGACATGGTACAATCACGACAGCCAACATTTCAGGACATTACTATTAATACCTCACCACCATGGCCGCCACCATTCAGAGAGATTCAGACAGCTGTCACCTCAGATTGGGTTGAACCAACCTTGGGTTGTTTTTGGTAGAATTTAGCAAAATACACTTGTCACGGAACCCCGGTTCAATGCATTAGGTTACCCACCAAAATGGAGGTTTGCTCCCAGGTGGGGATCCATGTGCTTCTTGGACCACAACTGAAGATCCTCAACACCGGGAGATTGCAACTGTTACGTTACTTTCAACTTGTAGTTAGAAGCTTCAACGAATGAGGTTGAAGCTCCCCCAACCTCGGGAGACTGATGCGGGGATCACCCGGAGGAGGTTGAACCTGTTTGTTCAACTAAAAAGTGTTGAACTGGTTTGTCATGTGGCCGACCCTAAGTTTAGCTTAGGGCTGCCGCCCAAGAGGAGTGGTCTTCCCCTCCTAGTTATCTATTATTATAAATATGTTCATTGATGTGATTAGGGCTCAATTTTTTTGTGTATCTATCAGGACAACCATTAGCATCCCTAGTTTTCCCCTCTTAAAACTGTATTTGAGGATAAGTGGTGCTCCGACTGTATCTACCTCTTAGGTGATGATTATCCTCGACTCTTCCACCCTTCGCAACCTTCTCTCCTTTGCCAACGTCCTCGTATCTTGTTGTCGATCACCGGAAACGACCCTCCAGCTGTTCTCTCTGTACTCTTTGTATCTCCCCTCTTCCCGCAACATCTCTTCCTCCTTTCTGCTACCATCCCAGCCCCTTCCCGCTGTCGCTAACTCCAACCTTTCTGCCACCACCGCTAACTCCGACCTCCCTGTTTCCTGCAGCCAACCAGAAACCTTCTGGTTTGCTGCCTTGAACCTTGCAACCATCTTTTTCCCTGCCGCTAGCCCCCAAGCCTTCTCTTGTCGCTGTCGCAACCCCTACCACATCCCTATCAGCTGCCGTAAGCTCACTCCAGTCCTCATGTTGCTGTCCTCATCTCCCAGCCAAGCAACCCACCTTTTGCTCAACCGACATCCACCACTTTCGTCTTCACCTTAGGGGGGTTTGGTGTTTTGTGTTGTTTTATTCCTGTTTTAATAACCATTGTTGAGACTCCCTTTTGAATTTTTGCAATAATAATTGCATTTCTATTGTGATTTGGGTTAACTTTGGTATCAAAAAGATTAGGGTGGAATGATTCATTATTTAGTTTTGAAAACCAATGACCATCTATAGGAGTTATATAGAATTCAAAATTAGCTCAAAATAATAAATCTTATCCAACAAAACATAGAATAATTTCTTGACCTGCCAAAATTGGAAAATAAAAAGCAATGACCTCGTCACTTTCACTATTTTTAAAATATATCAAGTATTGTCCAAATCTTATTTAATTTTTTATATGGAAATTTGAATGTTGAATGTGCAAATAATATTTTTGTTGACCAACTAATATATAATAATAATAATAATAATAACATGATAATGAATAACAAAAATATAATATAGAAAAAAGAAATTTAATAAATAAAAGTAATAAATAAAATAATAATGGGCTTTTGCTAATGGAGATGGTTCTAAGTGCTTATCCTAATGAAGGACAAGTGTTGTTACTGGAGGTCGGGTCATGACTCGGAAGTGCGCTATGATAAATAGATTGTTGCAATCTCTCACCTTAATTTTTCCTCTTTTTTTTTTTAATTATATCATTGATTGATCTGATATTTGAACAAAAACTCAAATGTCATATCTAAAACATGAGTGATTCTCATGCACTATTCTAACATAGGCTTTTACACTTGGCGACAAATAAGCTATGCCCTGCCATCAATTTGTGCATGAGGTTGAAGATATGTGCCAACATATCATGTCTTATGGCTTGGCCACTAAAGAGTTCTTTAAAGTGCACTTTTGAAAACTTATCAATTTAAATGACTGTGGTGGAGATTATAGGACCTATAATTCCTTATTAATAATCTCTTGAAGTTTGGCTAAATGCCTTACTCAAGTTTTTTTTCCTCCTATATGATTGCCACGTTGTCCATGGGACACAACAAAAAAAGGTTAGCATTTCAAGAAGGTCGATGATTCTCTCTTTTCTCAGTGGTTTGTTAAACTTATATTAATCCCTAAATTCTTCTATTAAAAACCTAATTTCGTTTAGTTATTAATTTCCTTCCGGTTTTGTATGACTTCCGATCAGATGGATGTAATTAGTAATTTTTTTTAATTCAATTGTTTAGAGTCGGTGTTACTTGATGAACATAATGCCACACACATTAGATTTGAAATGACTTAATTGCACTATGATCATCTCGACATCACCTATTTTGGAAAATATACTTTGCCGACGTACTCGATACACAGAAAATGCTTAAGAAGGATGCCACAATATCTGTCGCAGCGCATAAGTAGCAGATGAAAATCTATTTGAAAGTGCATAAATATTACCCATTTACAAAACGGATTGCACTGACACATCTATTGTGTCTAAATTTAGAAAAGAAACAAGAAAAAGGGACTCCATTAATTCGATCAAACTCGACAAAATTGATAGATCAAGGCCGCGACTTCATGCAAATTAGGTTTGAATTTCTTAATTGCAATTAAATTGTTCAAAGATCATCCATTTGCAAAAAAACTGTCAGCACTTCTTGAACGTCAAATTTTCGACGGAGCACACATTGCCTAGATCTATGCAAGGGAGGAAATTCGTGAAATTTTCTCACACACAAGATGGAAAAAAAAGCTCACAAATGATGAGCAATCTACAATTGGAGGTAATGTCTGCTGCGCTTAATGTCTTGTCTTATTTCTCCTTACTAGCTAAAATAAAAAAAGACCTAAAAACACGTTACACCTGCAAGCATCCATTCGTTCATAGCTCTCTCATTGCTTCTCCCCGCTCTCATCCCCACTCTCTCACTTGCAGGGGACTTCGTGAAGTAATGTGTGTCTTTTATGCAGTTTTTTTAATTCGACAAGAAAAATTATGTATTACAAAATTTTCTTTGTGAGTACCCAATGCGCGTCTTCTCTTGCACGGTGAGTTTTTGATACAATTGCATTGCCTTACAACGTTGACTTTGCACTGCTTTCTTGATGCTATGGGTAGGCTCAACACTGTCTTAGATGGCTCTTATATCAGAGTGATATCAGGAAGTTAGCATAAGTTGGACTGTACAAGCTCATAGAGGATTAATTGAAAGAAAAAGAAAAGACTAAATGAAATGAAAAGATGCAATTTTAAGAATTGAATGAACACTATTGTATCATGTAAGCAATCTTAACAGAAATTGAACACTATTGGACTTACATAGGACTTGTAAAGAATTTGAGGGCTCGTCAATTTTAAGAATTGAATGAACACTATTGTATCATGCAAGCAATCTTAACAGAAATTGAACACTATTGAACTTACATAGGACTTGTAAAGAATTTGAGGGCTCGCTAAGAACTATGGAAGAACCTCCCCTGATTACTTAGAATTTCAAGATCCCACTCAACAAGCTATATGAGCCATAGTGGACTTGAAAATAGACTAACAGGCTCTTCAATTTATTGCCCAGAAATTGTTTTCCCTCTGGACTCAGTGGGATAAAATTTAATAAATATATACATAAGAACGATGACAATTTGAAAAGGCTTGAAAGTGTCTACAACAAAAACAACAACAACAACAACAACAAAGCCTTAATCCCACTACGCGGGGTCAACTACATGAATCCTTTTTCTCCATTGCATCCTATTTAGTGTCATATTTTCATTTAGTTCTAGTAAATTAAGATCATTTT
>NW_018164940.1:62041-63319 GCF_001263595.1 Phalaenopsis equestris
TCAATCCTCTTTCAGTTTGAACACAAGTAACAACTCTAGTATACATATCTTTAATGACTTGAATATAAGTCATATCAGCACCTTTCTTCTCAAGAACTCTCCAAAGGATATCTCTTGGAACTTTATGGTAAACTTTTTCTAAATCAATAAAAATCTAAAAGATATGGGCTTAAAGCCAATCCCCGATGTAATCTAACAAAAATAGGAAAATATTTTTTCAATCCTCTTTCAGTTTGAACACAAGTAACAACTCTAGTATACATATCTTTAATGACTTGAATATAAGTCATATCAGCACCTTTCTTCTCAAGAACTCTCCAAAGGATATCTCTTGGAACTTTATGGTAAACTTTTTCTAAATCAATAAAAATCTAATATAGATTCTCCTTATTATCTTTGAACTTCTCCATCAAACCTCTCAATAAATGTATAGCTTCCATAATAGACCTGCCCGACATAAATCCAAATTGATTATGAGAAATCTTTGCGATGCGTCTTAACCTATGTTCATTACCCTCTCCCATAACTTTAAAGTATGACACATCAACTTAATTTCTCTATAATTTGCACACTCTTGTGCATCCTGTTTTTTTCTTAAAAATGGGGACCAAAGTACTCTTCCTCCACTCCTCAGACATCTTTTTAGCTTTTAAAATAATATTAAAGAGTATAGTAAGCCAAATCCCAAATCTCCCAAATATTTCCACACTTCAATTGGGATATCATCAGGTCATACAGACTTTCCACCCTTGATTTTCTTTAAAGCCTCCCAAACTTCTTTTTGTACTAATGCGACAGTAAAAATGAAACGTTTTATTATTATTCACGATATTAAGATCACTAAGGTCGATCGTATTTTTAGAAACTTCATTAAAAGTTTATCAAAGTAACTCACTCACCTATGTTGGATATCTTTTTCAAAGAAAAATACTTTTTCTTTCATCGTTAATACACTTTACTTGAGTTAAGTCTTTACTTTTCTTTTTTCTTTTTTTGGCTTGTTTATACATATATTTTTCACCATCTTTAGTATCAAATTTATTATAAAGATCATTAAAAACAGAATTTTTAGCGTCAGAGATTGTTTTTTTAGACTCCCTTCGGGCCGTTTGATATTTATCCCAGGTCTCTAAGCTTTTACATTTAAACCAAATTTTATAACATAACTTCTTATATTTTATCTTTTCTTGCACATTATTATTTTACCACCAACTATTTTTATTTATAAAAATTTTTTCTTTTGATTCTCCAAGCACATCTTTTGCTACTTGTTTAATA
>NW_018164940.1:63393-93002 GCF_001263595.1 Phalaenopsis equestris
TAAAAATAATTTTATTTGTGTCTTTTAAGTTTCTTCATTTAATTCTACGATGATGAGTCCTAGTATTCTTTATTTTGTAACTCTTAATCTTAAAATCTAGAACTAATAAACGATGTTGGGTACTTAAATTCTCACTTGGAATGACCTTACAATCTTTAGAATCACGACGATCTCTTCTTCTCATAAGAAAATAATCAGTTTGTGTTTAATTGGATCCACTCTTATAAGTAATAAGATGTTCATCTCTTTTCTTGAATAAAGTATCAGTAATAACAAAATCATACGCTAAAGCAAAATCTAAAATAGCTCTACCTTCTTCATTAGTTACTCCAAAATCGTAGCCACCATGAGTATTTCTGAAGTCTTCTACCACTCTACCGACATGTCCATTTAAATCTTCTCCAATGGAAATTCTTTCTTCAAGAGGTATCATCTGTATTAAGCCTTCTAAGTCATTCCAGAATTTATCTTTAGACCCTATATCTAAACTTACTTGAGGAGCATAAACACTTATAATATTAAAAATCTTAGTATCAATGATAATCTTAAGGACTATAATTCTATCTCCAACTCTATTAATTTTTACAACATTATCTTTCAAACTCTTATCTATAATTACATCTACACCATTTCTAGTGCGACTCTTACCAGAATACCAAAGTTTAAAATCTAAATTATCAATTTTTTTAGCCTTTTCTCCAACCCACTTAGTTTCTTGAATACATAAGATATTAATTTCTCTATGAATCATAATATCAACTAATTCCATTAATTTACCATTGAGAGTACCTATATTTCAAGATCCTATCCTAATATTATTTTCATTAGTTTCATGCACACGGACAAATGACCTTATTTGAAAATCATAAAAATGAAACGTTTGCACATATTCTATTCTAAAATGCTCATGTAAACAATATGCTTTGAATATTCTTAAGGCTATGGACATGTGGCATGAAATAAACATCGAATGTCCTGCAAAATTATATCATATAAATACAAGAAAAAACGGTTCATGTGAGCACATTAAAAATTTGTAAATGCACCAAAAAAATATGCAAATGCATTTGGTAAATACACTAAAAAATTCGCAAATGTAACATGTAATTGTATTGAAATGCATGCAAGTGTATTATGCAGTTGTACTGAGAGACACATACTTCATTAAATAGTTTGTTTGCCTTTGCTTTGGTAATGTGCTAAACAATTGAACATTTCGTCAGAGAATGCAAGTTAGAGTAAAGATAAGATGAACTCAGATTTACCCTGCCTTAAAATAAAAAAAAAATAAAAATCATGGTGGGTGCATTATGCATATGCATTAGAAGGCACACATATCAAGTACTGAATGTCCATATGTGCTCCAACCGACATTTCTAAATATTCAGACTGAGGGTACTATGTTTCAAAATATGAAATAAATTGAAATTTACTTTGCATCAATAAGCATGTAGTTGCTGTAATCAGTGCGTGTAATTTTGAAAAAATTAAAATTTTCTTCAAGTACTACAGCTCAAACTTGACATGTATGCACATTCTCGAGTGGTTCACAAGTTTGATCCTTCATTTTATAATTATTGGAGTTAAAAAGGTTTTTATTAAAGAATAATTTTTGAACTTATATCCCTGGTTTATTACAACAAGCTCATCATTAAAGATTAGAATTAAATGCTTTCCACCAAGCTTCAAGTGTTATTTTGTAACACATTAACATTTATATCCTTGGTTTAATAAAATTAGCTCATTATCAATGATTGAGTATTAAATGCTTTCTAATAAGTTTCACATGATATTTTGTCGCTAGTTAACATACAACCTTCAATATATTTTACAAAGTAAATCTATTTCCAATTAAAAACTCTTGATGATGTTACATTCATAAACTACAATTGTGTTCCTTCTACAAACTTTATTCTCTATATTTGAGGTAGAATTGACAAGACTGCAACACAATGAATGTTATAGGAAACTGAAGTAATGCAAATTATATGTCTGATCCTCTACTTATAAGAATAGAGTCAATAAAATATTTAATGCAAATAAAAAATCCTTTGCAAGCAAGCAAGTAGAGTTAACATGATCCAAATGACATAATTGAATCATTTCTTTCCTCATGGTGATTGTGTTTATAAACAAATTCAACTCTAGGAGATCTTATTATTGAAATGGCTCAAGTTATATGCAATTTACTTTGGAGTTTGAATTTTGATAAATGTATGTACCCACACAAACATCAAGAAAGTTTTAAAAATTTAAATCCTTTTTAAATTAAATCTATTGCTTCAAGCTTAGAGCAAAATCCATCAATTCTCTATCAACTTGTTGAGGGTGATGAATGTAATATTCATCTTAGCTCCCAACGAGTTGATGACATACCTCTTTGATTACTTTTTGAAGATCTCACGTTAGTAAATGGTTAGCTAGAGCTTATTTCTTGGGAAGTTCGCCCCTAATGACACTATTATATATGGTCACGTTCGAAGCCCCATATGTTTCAAATGGCCAAGGCCTTGAGTTGTAAGTCAAAGGTGCATTTGATAGTAATATAAATTCATTTGGTAGCTAAGGTTAATTTAAAGTTATTATCGTAGACAAATATTTTCCTTAGGTCTACAAGATTCTTTTGGGCGAGACAACTTATGTTTGTTGGTAAAGTTCTTTCTAAGTTTGTGACCAAAGTCCATGATAACTCTGGAATATAAAACCATGAGATCTTAATTGAGTTGGCATCCCTCCCCTCAATATTCACCCTTGAGCTAACCATTTTAAAACTTTCATTCTACAACCAAATTATTGCTTTTTTATGCTAAACAATTATTGCTTACAATTAGCATTATTCAAAAGTTCTCTTTCGTTATATTGAGGGGTAATCAATCATACGGGCTTATGCCATAAGAAACAAGGAACCGGTTCTTAAAAAACCTTTTAAAATTTGGGTGAATTCTTTGATTAATGTTTTATCTGCTATTTAATATAGCTTCTAAAATTTTGATCTGGAAGAGAACAAATCTCTCTTTTGCAGGGCCGGGAAAAGCATTTTACCTTCCATTAGTGGTAAGTGCTTTTGTTGGTTCAAAAACTGCAATGTTGGATCTCTTCTATTAAAAATCTATAATACCATTATATCATAAAAGATGAAATCTAAATTCCTTATTTTTTGTATGAGAGAGAGAGAGAGAGAGAGAGAGGTATGAAGTTGTTTAGCATACCTTTTAATATAAAATAATGAAGGTTAAATTACTTGTGAGCTATCATTTATGGAGAAGCGTCAATCCTTCATGCCAGAATATCCTTTTATTAAAATGCTTTTTCTTTGAATGATGGTAACCTATATTTCTTGGCGTAATATATATTACATTGACATTTTTTTAATGTCTTTATTTTCTATGCATGTTGTATCTCATTGTTTCAATCATGATCATCTTAAATTATCATGAAATGGATAGCCAACTGTCTGCTTTGTATGTTAAAGTTTATGAACTGTGAGATCTTTTGGGGAATAGAAGAACTCCCTGCAAGTTGTGGCTGGTTTGCAATACGTTTGTTTCACTTGGTTCATCTGTATCTTGAAGCAGATTTCAATCTTTCTTACTATGATAGAACAACATTGCCCCAATGTGTGTATAACATGGTTGATTAGTTGGATTGTTAACTATTTGCAGGATCACATATTTTTTTTTTACAGCCTGCATTTCATTGGAAAACTACTATGTTGATTTAAACAATAGATGGATGCGGGAATGGGACATGCAATCTTTGCAATGCGTAGTAAAAGCAAGATGGTGCACAAATAGAAAGGCGTTTATAACCGTAGCATATTCCAAATGATTGGTATGGATATGTTGGCTAACTACTTGCGAATATCATGTATTATAAAGGGTATCACATGCTAAGAAATGGAATAGAAGTTGTAAATTGTTATGGAGTTGGCAACCCTTAAACTTCTTGCGCATTTTGAATCAAAAAATTGGTTCACCTGGTGAATCTATTTGCTGAAAACAGTGCATTATTCGCTAATCTGGGTTGGCTTTGATTGTTGTACCCTGTTATATTTGTCGCTTTCAGGTAGAATTTAGATTGTTGAATTCGGCCTCTAACAGTGAAATTTTAAGTCTGAATTTATTCTCTAGTTGAATTTGAATATAATGCTTCACTTTTATGATCAAACCCGACTTGAAATTCTGATTTTCCTTTATGTAAATTGTTTCATTTTTTCCTTTGTTCTTATATCACTTTAATGTCTGTCTTATAAATTTTGTTTGGAATTATTATTCATTGATTTTTTCTCCTTTTATTTCCTAGATTGAACTATATTGAATTTCCTTCTACAGCTATTTATAAATCAGTTTGTATGTATGAATGTGGATGCAGATACATGATGTCGTAAGGTATAGATTGCATCGGATGAAGAAAAAGTTAAAGGATGAATTGGACAGTAGGAATACCATCCAGCAGTACATATGCCCTAATTGTGGTAGAAGGTATCCACGATATCAGGCAGTGTTTTAAGTTTGAAACTCATACCAAGTTTCTCAGTGTTTGGACGTGCCGAAATGAATGTGCAGATATTCAGCGTTTGATGCACTGCAACTTGTAAGCATGACTGATGAGTATTTTCACTGCGAAAGCTGTAATGGTGAACTTATTGCTGAGAGCGACAAACTTGCTGCTGATGAAATGGGAGATGGAGATGATAATGCCAGGAGGCGAAGAAGAGAAAAGTTAAAAGATATGCTTCAAAAGATGGAGGTATTCTCATGAAATCACTTCTATAGATGGTTTCCCATGAAAATTATGCCTTAGTATATGATACTTAAATGTTTAACATGATATGGGGAATATTGCTAAATGCTTGCTGGTTCAATTATGCATTTTTTAATTTTCATTTTAAATTATTTACACTAGTTCTTTTAAAGAATGAGATTGATGCATGACTCCCATCGCATCTAACCTTGTTTAAATGAAGAGAACAATGTTTATTGGGGTGATTATCTTATTATGTGTCTAGGAGTTGAGCTAAGGAAATGGTTGATTGTCATGGCATTCTAATAAAACACCAAATCTTGCATAACAGTTTTTGTATTAATGTGTAATGTCATCTACATTGGCATAGTAGGTTAGGACAAAAAACTGAAATGTGAAAGAGAAGATAGTGACATCAAAGGTGATTTACTCACCTTGAAATAGTTGATCAATCAATGTAATCATAGAAGTCACTGGAGGGTTCTAGGAGAAAGGAAATGGCATACCAACAACATGAGGACTAATGAAAGTTACGAGGTGCTTCTTTGTAACTTTTGGATCTCATGTCATTAATTGCGCTACAGGATGTAAGTTCGTTGAGATGATGTCACTTTTGAGGTGGCAGTGCTACGGGATATTGAGAGGAGGACAAGTTAAGATCATGGAAGTGACGAAGTTTCGATGGTCTTTGATTCCCAACCCAAAAGAAGAGTCTGGAGTCATGCTACGGTTGTGAGCTATGGTGCTGTTGTCATTATACCTAAATTTATGGAGTCATGCTACGGTTTTGAGCTATGGTGCTGTTGTCATTATACCTAAATTTATGGAGTCATGCTACGGTTTTGAGCTATGGTGCTGTTGTCATTATACCTAAATTTATGAATTGAAATAGTTAAGGCTTTTCAAAAATTAAGTAAAGTTCTGAGGAAAAAAACTACAATAATCGAAAAATTACTAGAATTATTTTGATTTTCTTATACTACGTTAACTTCCTAAGGGTTGTTTGAGCTCTTCTCTGTAGAGTTATGCAAAAGCCTTACTGGAAGTTTGATATCCATATAGGGGGTTGTGGAATTTATTCATGATTATTTCTTGAATCTACATCATATATGGTTTGAACGCATGCAATATGACCCTTAGAGGCGTTTGGTCTATTCTGCACTCTGTGGCATGCATCATATACTTTGTTTGATCTTGACCATACAAGGGGCTCTCATAATCACTAGGCGGTTGTAGCAGTGGTAACAGGAATTCAATATATATATTTTGTGATGCAACCATTTTGGAACCTGTGGAACATTTGTGTATAGAGAAACTTTGATTCTCTTCCATATGCATATGATAGTTTGTCTACACGCCTCTCAATAAAAGAGGATCAAACTAGATATAGTTCGTTATGATATTTAATAGTGATTGTTGTTTCTATAGCCTTTTTGTAACTTCGTGGTGTGGTGGTGTATGCCATGATGACTGAACTCGGATAATCCAAGTTATCATATGCAACCTGTATTTATGTAAAAGCTAAATTATTTGTATTGAATTAAATGTACATTTTGGGCTTAATAACTTATGAATTGATTAGAAGATTTGAGCTAAATCGAGAAATGTGTTTGTTTATGTCATGAAATTATACACACGCATGAACATTCTCTCTCTCTCTCTCACACACACACACACACACACACACATGCATTCATGAATACACACACACACACACACACACACACATACATGCATTCATGAAAACATACATATTGTATGTAGATATGAGAGTTGAATGAGCATTGAAGTTGTAGATGATGAAGATATTGAACCTTCTTGCTAACTCAATAATTATTTTATTGAAGTAAAGAAAATATTTTATCGAGATTATCTAAGTTGTTTATCTAGAAATATTATTATTAATTTACATAATATGAATGTGCGGTCGAGGTTTACAAATATATTGTAAATGCTAGCTTTGCTCGAAAGCAAGTATATTGTGGTTTTATAAGATGAGTATCAAGTGTATGTATGAGACTGTCGATAATGGCTTATATAATTTCTGGAGTCTTTGAGACTGTCGATAATGGCTTATATAATTTCATAATTAATAATTGGGAAAGTAGTAAGTAGTGTTAAGTAGTTTGCATAATTTAAATATGTGGCAATGATAACGTCGATGTGAACATGTAACTCGCGGAAATGAACTTGGGCATAGCTGAGGCGATTGGTGTTATCGTTGAAATGACTAAATAGATCATCAAGACGAACGGGCACATTCATTGGAGTATCTTTTTATGAGTTGTTGAGGTCTGTTTGGAGTAGTAATTTATTAAATGGCTTGGACATATTTATTAGAAAAAAATGATCTGCTATTGTGGAGCGAAATCTAAGAGACTAACTTACCTCAGAAGTTTGTGAGAACCTTATTGAGGTTGCTAAGCTTCTTTCCAAGGTTGCCAAAATCCATAGGAAGCTAGCTGAGGCCATGAGGTGTTCATGAAGTTTTTTTTGAGGTGACAAGGGGCATTTATGAGGTATCTGAGGTTGCTGTTGAGAAGGCAAAGCATCTTTTACCAAGGTGTTTGCCATTGCTATTGATGTATCTGGCATCATTGTTTAGGTTTCTGTTGTCATTTTTGAGATGCTTAGGTTTCTGTTGTCATTTTTGAGATGTCTAGGTTTCTGTTGTCATTTTTGAGATGCTTAGGTTTCTGTTGTCATTTTTGAGATGTCCAAAATTAGGAGACTAAATGAAGATTGTCTCCTGGGCTCCTATCCTTGAGTGAGGTAGTCAACCTTATCTTCTTCCTTCTCCTGGTCATACTAAAGGTAAGGTGCGGAGCAAGGCGCTGACGACGGCTCCATACCAGGTTTCAATTGAAACAAAGAAGTTTGAACCACCCGACATTTAGTGAAATTTCACAGGCTTCTACCTTTGACTGGTCACATCGAAAAGTCAACTCTTTCGAAGACTCCCACTCCAGGCACCTAAGAGGTTTGTGCTCACTTACAACACCACTGATTCAAGACTTTGTTTGTGCTGTGGCACTTGGGATGGTGGAACATCAAGAGTTGATCTTAATGCTAGATTTTAGTGAGATGGGACATTGTCTTGGAAAACATGGCACATTAAGTTGGTTGTCAAGTTAGGTGTTAAAATGTTTAAAGCCACTCCCTGGACGGTAAGAGAGTATTATGAAACTCCAAGCTGTTATTTTGTTTAACTTCAATTAAAAGTGAGGACGGAGGACTTTAGTAGGTTTTTTTAGTTTGTCACATGGGACTTTTGCTAGGTTGCATTGCAATTAGATGAATTAAAATTATTTTATTGTTTGACAGCCAAATGTAGATGAGTTCGAGATATCATGCTTAAATTCTTTGTCGTACGAAATATAAATTTCTTTTTGAAGAGTATGAGAGCGGGCACAAATGTCAGATTTTGTCACTCCAAATGTTCTATCCAACGTGAAATGAATGCGGGGATATAAGTAAAGCTAAGCGAGTTAAAATGCTTTTCCCAGCTTCTCTCAATCAAAATGCTTTTCATGGCTTATTCAAATTTATGCCGAGAAGGGTTTTCTTCAAGAAGGTATTTGAAGGCTTCCTTATTGTCTAGCTGCTCCCTTTCTCTGTGTCACCTTCTTTTTTGTATATTAGTCTCCTTGTCACGATTTTTTTGTATAATATGGTTAATAGATTCATTGAATAACTTGTACGTGAAAATGAAAGTTTCATTAATATCTTTTAGGTGTGCATTGCTTTTGCGCTTTTTAATAAATGAATTCTGAATCAAACATCTTATAATTTATTTTATCATTAAAGAATTTGTTGGATGATTGATTCATGAGTGGCATAGTCTTTCAATATTTAACTTGATGGATTCAAAATTGGGTTTGGTCCACAAATTGAGTTTAATTTTGGACATGAATCAATTTATAATTTTCAACATGTGTCACACATTTTATTGGTGCAGAGATTTTGAGTGATATTTTATTTTCTTAATTCATTGCTAGGGCTATTTTTGAGAGAAATTATTGTGAGAATTTGACGTTGTGCAAAAAAAAAAAAAAGCAAAATATTTCCATTTAATTGTAAATTAACTTATAATTGGTTTACAATTGATCTAAGCCTTTTTTTCTACTTGATTCTTTGTATTAATTAAGGTAAGAATGAAATAATAAAATAAGGAGTATATAAATTATAATATATATTAGAGAGTGTTCTTGTAGATGAATATATCCGCGATTGTGTTGGTTTAGCCTCAGTGGCAGACAAAATTAGAGAGAGCCGTCTTAGATGGTTTGGTTACATTAAACGTCGACCATCTGATGATCTGGTTAGGAGAGCAGATGTTTTAGATTTGATTTATGTTAAGAAAGACAGAGGTAGACCTAGAAATATTTGGGCATAGTATAAAAAATGATCATAATTTATTAGAATTTAATGAAAATATGACATTCAATAGAAGGCAATGGAGAAAAAGGTTCATGTAGCTGACCCCACTTAGTGGGATAAAGGGTGGTTGTTGTTGATGTGATTTGTTTTTTTTTCCAGCATAAATTTTAAACGTAAAATTAATCTCTACTTTTAGAAGGTAAAATATTTTAAACAATTGAGGGAGCCCCATTATGAAATGGAGTTTTCTTATTGCATGTCAATTTGAAAGCTTCATTTGGAATACTTTTCCTCTAGTTGTGGCCTAAATTATTTTAAATTTGTAGATAGATTTGATTGACGCTACTTATCTATCTTGCATTTGAAGAATTAGATATTTTAAATGATTGAGAAAATTCCATTATGAAATGGAGCTCGTTCATTGCTTATGAAATTGAAAAGCTTCAATTAGACGATTGTTTCCTCCAATTATGTAATATTGCTTAGTGGTTAGATTGATTTGATAGATTTATCACTTTCATTTTTTTCATGATAACTTTCAAACATAAAATACTTTGTTTTTTCATTATAATAATAAAATATTTTAAAAAATTGTGAGTGCCTCATTTTCAAATGTAGCTCTCTCCTTGCTAGTGAATTTGAAAGCTTTAAATAGAAGGCAGTCTATGATTGTATTTTATATATTGAATTTGGGTATTCTTCTTTTCCTTTCTTTATTAAATTTCTTTTCATGATAATATCAAACAACTCGGTGAAATCATTTTTTATTGCTTTTTACAATTTTAAACATATTGTGTGTGTATGTGTGTCTCTGTGTCTGTCTGTCTGTCTGTGTGTGTGTGTGTGTGTGTGTGTGTGTGTGTGTGTGTCTGTCTGTATGTTTGTCTGTCTGTATCCTCTGAGACATCCGATAAAATTGGAACGATACAGAGAAGATTAGCATGACCCCTGCGCAAGGATGACACACATAAATCGATATATATGGTAGTATCATAATTTATAAATCTATAAAATGTAGACTTATTAACATGTTATAACATTGTAAAAAGTTATGAATTGCACAAAACATGAAAACCCTAGAGTGAAAATTGTTTTGAAATTCAAACAAATTGGAAGTTTGTAAGTCATGTAGCAGGAGCAGGTGACGACGTTAAAGCGTGCAACAGGTGGTGGTGTCGAGAGCATTAAGAAGAGGCAGGGGAGGCGGTGGCTTGGAGGCAGTAAGTGAAACAAGCTGCACGTGCACTAACAAGCTGCAACTAAGCAACAAGTAGCGGTGATAGCAGAGTCGACAACAAAAGTGAAACAAGCTGCACGTGCACTAACAAGCTGCAGCTAAGCAACAAGTAGCGGTGATAGCAGAGTCGACAACAACATGATCAGGTGGTAGTAGCGGCGTCGGCAACAACATGATCAAGTGGCGACAACGGCAATATTGACCGATGCAACAAGCGGTAATGTTTAGTGCAACAAGAGTAGGAGGTAGAGGAGTGGGTGGTGTGGCAGCAACAGGCGGAACAACAAGCTGCAGGTGCAATATCAAGTTGTAGTTGAAGCAAAATGTGGTTGCGGCGGCGATGGCAGTGGGAGGTTCAAGCGGCGACGATGGCGCCCGGTGCAATAAGCGATTGTCCCAACCCGAGCATGAGGGAGGTGGGAGACTGGAGGCTTGTGGGTTTGAACAAAACAGACAATTCATAAATACCTAATTTGACAACTATATAGAATATGAGACGAATGCCTCATTAAACTTGTGATGAAGCATGCCTTGTTTTGCGTCTTATCAACAGTGAAACGTACGCCTCACACAATCCATGAAAGGCGTACACCTCGACGCAGTTTTTTTTGCAATTGCATAGAGGCACTTCTTTAATTGCGCAACTTTAGACGGTATATATAATAATTAGTATATGAAAAAACGAAGGGAGTGCATGCCACCTAATTGAGGTGCCACTTTTTACATTATGTTTTATGCAAAAAATTTTAACAAAAGGTAAATTGGTTTTGCTTTAAATGCTAACAGTAGCATAGAGGTTCTACTTTGTGTTTTGAAAAATACCGAATTAGGCAATTCTGTTTTGTATAGCTATAAAATCTTGTTGAGATTGTAATGATGTGAAATGGATTGGTTCAACTATCCTGCTTGGTTTACAAGTGCCATAAGCTCGGCATACATAGAAATGCCTTTATAAATTTTTTAACTTGTTTTAAGGTGGGCATCCTGCAAAAGATCATCTATAGAAGGATGTTAACGTAATAACTGGCAAATGTGATGGAATGGCTCCACACTTTGTCAGAAGAGAATATTGATATTTTTGTAGCTATGTGTAAGAAGAGAATAATGAGAAGTTGAACTGGGATTGGTTGGAAATCTTTATAGCTCGACGGAGTTATAGTGTTGTATATTTTATGGCTTCATGATGAGGGACACCAATTTTTTTTCTCTGAGCTCATGTGTCTTACTGTCATCTTGGTTGGCTTTCTAGCCTTTGGGTTTGAGTTCTAAAGTAGGGTTGGTACCACAATTTTGATCAGCACTGGTCTCACCAGTTGTTATGCCCATGGTCAACTGTTCCGGAGGTTTCTATTGTCATAGAAGAGGAAAGTTCCTTGCCAATTTCTACCAGAAGGAATCTGTTTTTTACTTTTCATAACTAGCCCGAAAAGATATTTCTTACTTTGGACTTGGTTTTCTGTGAACTAATCAAATTGCGACCTTGTATGATAATTTCATCTTGAATCAATTTTTAAAATGTGATTCAAATCTTATGAACTCAGGCTAGTTTGGTTTTGCTCTAGTAACTTAAGGAACAACCTTATTTATCCACTTCCTTGCAGTGATAAGTTGAGTGTTATAGAGTTGCCATGAAAATTAAACTGGATGTTATTGGAGTGTTTGCATGATTGATAACTGTTTTGCTCCTTTGAAAAATACTTGCAAGTTAAATGACATTTTGGCTACTAAGGGGCGATAAATTAGAGTGGCCCTCTTTAGGACAAGGGATCAAAATATATTTTGGGGTTAATCATAGTATTCTCTCCATCATTTATGCATGCAAATTTCCTTCTATTTTCAATTTAATTTTTAGAAGCTTTTCCTATAATTGAAGTTAAACAATGGTTTAATTTATATAATAACTTTGTGGATAATTACCTTCTACTATGTAGTAATTTCCATAAATATGATTTAATATATATGCAATAAAAAATGAGTAAACACTAGTATTTTCATTTTATTAGAAAATTTAAATAATTTCTTTTACATTTCATTTAATAAATTATCTTAGGAGCAACATCAAATATTGTATCGATAAGATACATTCACTGTAATTTTTTTTTTATTTTACATGTGGGTATGATTGTCACGACCTGACCCAGGAGCTTGGAATTATCATGCTGACAACTATCGGTTGGGCGGAGGAAAGTATCTAACAATTTCTTGTCATAACTAAAGTAAAATTCAAAACAGAAAAGAATCATATTTTTTCATAAAACTTATATTTACAACAGTTTATTTATGTTTAAATATTTGCATCCAACAAAAATAAATACCGAGCTATAATACCTATCAGTCTGCACTCCTCGGCATTTGTACACGTACTCTCTGAGGTTCATCTAGTCTAAAGCTGGTTTTTCTGTAATATGTTAGCACCTAATGATTGAATTAAAACTATTCAGTGGAGAAATGTTTCTGAATTATAATAATTCTCATTTTAAAATATTTTTTAAATTGCAGTAAAAGAACATTAAAAAAAATATTTTTTCCGTTTATTTTCATTTATTTTCGTTACACTTTTCGTTATTGAGAGTCATCGTCTAAACATATATTTTAATAAAATATATCTTTAATATTTTTTAATCATCATAAAGGTAGACAATCATTTACATTTGAATTTTAATTTCCCTTTCCACTTCTATTTTCATGCGCGGGGATATTGTATTCCTCTGCCAGTACCATCAAGAGGTGACTCCTATATGTATGCATATATGAATTTTATTTCTCTTCTTGCATTTAAAACTTAAAAGAAACATTAACTTTTACATTTTAAAAGAAAAGTTGTGATATAACAAAAACATATGTATTAAGTTATTTACAGTTTGAAATTTTGCCAAATTTAAAGTTTCATAGAAATATTCAATTTACCTTTATTTCTATGAAATTTTCAATTAAGTGATTTTAACATTGTTTAGTTCAATTTAATACATATAATGATAATAATTAAAGAAATTTTATGTTAAAGCTTCTAAAATTTTCTTTTGGGATTGCTTGAATTTGTTAGTAACTTAATTCTAAATAAGTTTTAAACTTAGGGTTCTTAATTCATTTTAACATTAATTAATTAGGAAAAAAATAATTAATTATCAAAATTAAACTTTAATACTTGATCATAGTTCCTTTCCATTGTAACTGTTGTTATGAAGATAACAATTGAGATTAATGGGTAGTTGTGGTAAAATTGAAAAGATGTTGGGATGGCTAAGGTTGCAGCCTTGCAGGCTTGGATCAAGGAAAAGCTTTTGATGGTGGTGGGGTTTTGTGAGCCCTGATTATGAAGGGAGCAGAACTTGTAGAGTTGGCAGCATTGAGAGTGAGGGAGTTCGATGATAGAACATCTAAAATTCAAGAATGGACAAAAAACAATGTCTGGGCTCTTTGGTTTAATGTAATATTATGCTATTTAGGATAAACATTGTTTGGATTGATGTTATCTTACATTGTGCTAATCTAAATGACATTGTTAGTCGAGATTAAGATAATCTAAATAGCGGCCAAATTGAATGCTATCTAAATTGCTTCAATCTTGATGGGTTTTTTAAAAAGGAAAGTATTTGATCACCATTAATTTTTCTCAATAATATTTTTTAATAAGATAATATTGAACTAAACACAGAACATTTGAAAGATAAAATTTCTATATGAATAACATTGTTGTTTAGATAACAACATTTTCTACCTAACATTGTACTAATAAGACCGTAATTTGTTTTTGCATAGTATTCATTTTCTCTTAAGCACGGTGCCTAAGAACATCATTTTGAAAGTTATGACTTTTGGTTGATGTTGAGGATCATCTGCTTTGAATTTCACTTTTTTCAAATCCTAAAGAACATATAGTTTCGAGGAAAGTGATTATGTTCTTTCCCTCTTTACAAATGCATTCTCTGAATTTCTATATTTGCATCTATTTATACATATCTAAAATAAAAAAAAGGCAATTATTAAAGTGTGCATGAGTCTGAGCTTGTGCTTCTGCATATATACCCAACTGTAGTGTCACTGAGTGACTGATTATTGTTTTATCTTTTAGTTGATATTTCCAAATATAATAGACACAAGCTCTCCCTATTGTCCTTCCATTATGTAGCTTCTTTACCACAATAATTTTAATTTAGATGTGTCTCTAGATTGTGTATTCCTCTCCAATCGAGTTTGCATTACAGAATCAATTGGATTTAGTTTCCTGTTGCTGTTCCTGCTTTAATTTACAATATAGTGTCCTGAATTTTTGGTTTTGTAGATGCCAGAGATTCTCTAGAAAAGTGACCAAATGACTTTTTTTTTACCATTCCATGTCAGCTATAATATATGATGCATATATATTTTTTTATTTTTGGCAAATGTTTTTTTTTTTTTTGATGATTTATTTGTTATTTGGTTTTGGGCTTCTTAAGATGAGATAGGAATACATAAATCCATACAATTTTGAGTCTGAAGTTTCCTTTTCTAACTTGTCTTCTGAATCTTAGAGATCCTAATACCGAACTTACAACTAATACAGGAGCAGTTGAAGCCCTTGACGATGCAACTTGCTCGAGTAAAGGATTTAGCTGTTCCTGAATTTGGAGGACTCTTAGCATGGGAAGCTAGAGTACATGCTGCTGCACGTGTTACAGGTGATTATAATACCAACGACTCTTCCAAATCTTCTCAGGGTCAAGGATATGGTGGGACACCCATGCCATTTCTGGGTGAAACGAGGGTATGCTTTCCTTTTGTCCAAGTCAATTTCTAGCTTTATGCAAATACGTTCTTTTCAGCCAAGGTTGATATGGTAACTGAATTGGTATTTGGTTGGTTTTGCTTTTTCATCATCATCATTAGCCTCCGAATCACTTTTTATTATGTCTGCCAATTTCAATGATGCTACTTCCACTCCTTGTCACGCATATATACTGATAATTCATTCCACCTCCAATTTTAACTATCATCCATCCTACCATGCTCCTACCTGCTTCATTTATCTTGTTCTTGTAAAAAATTCAATGTAGATCACAGTATGAAGAAGCCTGCTAAATCATATTCCCTGCATTATTTGTTGGTAGAACGATCGTTTTTTTTTAAATTATCGAGTCTACTGGGTCCATTTACTCAAATTCGTTGTTTAGTGCCTACATAACCTATTTTTGTGCTGCACAATCCATATGCAATGTATTTTATAAAGAAAGTAACATTTGCCCAATGGTTGATTAATGTTGACTTTGCCATGCATTTGCTACTTGAATAGTCAAACCTGTAAGACATCCGTTCAATCCTACTTAATATTTTTATGAAATTAAATTCTGTTCATGAGTGCAGCTCATGGGCCTACTATTAGAACCACATTTACTTCATTTTCTTTTTTGTATTATATCAAATATTGTACAGACTCTTAAGTTGGTGAAAATACTCGACATTCTCAGTCCATTCAGTTTCCATTTTTCTGAATTCCTTGATAAAAGCACTAATAATCTTGCTTTTTTCCTTCAATAGCATGCCTACATTGTTTTGAGTCATGCATGATGATATCTGCTATTTTAGTAAGCTGTTGAAGGTTTGGAACCTGTTTGTAACTCTTATCATTTAATTTTTTAACAGAATCTTCATCATGTTATTTTTATACTAATGTTGGTAGGTTGAGGTTGCATTATCTGGTATGGATGTAAAAGAGGAGGGCACTGAAACCGATACAAAATCTACAACCATGAAAGTTTTACCTCCTTGGATGATCAAGCAAGGAATGGTTCTCACGAAAGAACAAAGAGGAGAAGTTAAACACGAGATAAAGACAGAACAGAGTTCATATACTATTGATGAGAAGAAGCCAGGTGCTGAGAAGGAAGATGAAAAAAATTTACAGGCTAGTTCAGTTGATGGATTTTCTATAGCAAATCCCCATTTAATTATAGTTTTTGATCCTGTAACTTATCTCATGTTACATTGTTTTACTTTGTGTACTAATTCAAATTTTGTAGGATGAGTACCTCAAGGCTTACTATGCTGCTCTGGCGAAGAGACAGGAAGAACAGGAAGCAGCATCCAGAAGAATGCAAGAAGAAGCTGAGAAATACAAGGCATCAACATCTGACCTTTTCAATGGCACCTTTGGAGCTCCTTATGATCGGAAAGTTGGTATGAAATCAAAACGTGTGGAAGATGACAACGATGATGTTGATTGGGAAGAGGCTGTTCCAACAGGTAATTTTTTTCTGATGCATCCAATCAATTTGTTGAGTATAGATGCTTAATGGTTTGCCTGAAAGTGCACTGCTTTGTTTAAGTTCTTCAGTTGATCTGAGATCTGTTTGCCATATATATTTGATTACGTGATGTTTGCTGGCGTGCACGGGTTTTCCTCAACAGTACTTTCCTAAACATGTTTGATAGCTTGTTTGTGTTTTAATAAGCTTTTGGTGAAGTTGCAAGTTGTAATGCTAATGTTGAAACATGATAAATTTATTTGGTAAGGCAATGCCTCCTTAACCTTTTTTATCAATTGATATTAAGTTATTGTCGTTCCTTAGTCTTTTGATTCATTCTTAACATAATTGTTAGTTCAAATTGACGACTTAATGATTTTCATGGTTATATTTTGATACAATGTGAGACATCCAATGTGGTAGTACTCATTCACGAGTAATTGTGTATATTAATTTTATGTATTCCTTCTTATCTTTGCCATTTTTTATATAATAGTTTAGTCTTCAAGGGCCATGATTGTGTCAAATCATCAAAAGAAATGACTGTTTTATCCTGATAGCTAAGAAGTAACAAATTGCTAAGTTTATTTTTTTTTAGCTTGACATAAAATTGATGCATAATTTATGATGACACAGAGATGGCCCTTGAAGACTAAACTATTATATAAGAAATGACAAGCTAAGTAAGAATACATAAAATTAAACAATTACTCATGAATGAGTGCTAGTTAGAGTTCTCACATTATATCAAAATATAATAATAAAAAAAACATTAAGTTAATAACTATATTTTACCGTGATGTGCTTATCATTGCCCTAGGTTTTATTGAGATTTGTAGAAATTAATTGGGAAAATTGCTTGATTCCATTATTCACATGTAGGGTACATATATATAGAAAATTCAATCCCTCCTAAATCAGGGAAGGAAATAATTCATAAATAAAAAAAATAAAGAAACATAAATAGGAAAGAAATAAACACAAATCACAAGGTTTCCAAATTGGTTTCCAATCAAATCTCCCATAAAATCTTGGATAGCTAGCAGGTCCATACTAGGAAAACCATATGAAACTTCTCAAGTTTTAACACTCCCCCTCAAGTTAGGTTGTTGATATTATAGAGAGCAAGCTTATTATTGAGATCTAAGAAAGTGCTTAAAGGTGGGCTTTGGTGAAGACATCAATAACTTGGTATGTTTGTATATAGCTTAGTTTTATAATTCTGCTTTTAGTCTTTTTAGAGACAAGTGTTTATCAACTTCAGTATGCTTGGTCCTGTGATGATTTACATGATTCTTGGCAATACTTATAGCTACGTGACTATCATGAAACCTCTGTATAGACATATTGGAGGTATGTTCCAGTTCCCTTAACAGTTTCTGAATTCATATTTCTTCACAGATTCTCAAGGCAAATACTATATACTCTGATTCTGCACTGCTTCTAGAAACAACATTTTGCTTCTTACTTCTCCTTGTAATCAGATTTTCGCATACGTATGAGCAGTAACAGGTTGTAGAACTTCTGTGAGTGAGTTCCCCTACCCAACTAACATCAGTGTAGAGTTCCACATTTCTGTTTTTGGTTTTCTTAAAAATTAATCCATAATTAGGAATTTTCTTGAAAAACCTCAGAATCTTATATACCATCTCCAAATGCTCTTCATTTGTGTTATTCATGTGTTGGCTCACTATACTGATAGGGTATGAAATATCTGGCTTAGAATGTGATATATAGATGAATTCTTATACCAATCTTTTGCATCTTCACTTATCCACAAATATGCTCTCTTCTTCACTATTAGACTTCTTGTTGGGTTCCATTGGAGTATCAACATGTTTACTTTTAATCATCAGTGTTTCATTTAGTAGATCTAGGAGGTATTTTTTCTATAATGTAACAATACTTTTCTTAGACTTTGCTACCTCCATGCCTAGAAAATATCTCGTTTCTTAGGTTCTTGATTTTAAAATCAACGACGAGCTTTGATTTTAAGAGTTTCTATTTCATCTTCACTAGTAAAAATCATATTATCCACATATAAGATAAGTGTAATAATGCTATCTCTCTGACTGTATTTTATGAACAATGTGTGATCAGCTTGACTTTGAGAATATTCTTTGAATTTCATAATTTTAACAAACTTTTCAAATCACGGTTTTGGTGATCGCTTAAGTCCATAGAGAGACTTCCCGAGTTGTATACTAAGTATTTGTTGGAATCATTCTCAAGTTCCGGTGGTATATCCATATACACTTCATCTGCCAGATCCCTATTCAGGAAGGTATTTTCTTATGTCAAGTTGTTGCAGTCCTCATCTTTATTAACTGCTACTGGAAGAAGAGCTCTAGTAGTTGTCAAATTTGACAACTGGTTCAAAGATCTCCTGATAATCAATCTGATAGTCTTGCGTGAAAAATTTCGCAATAAGTCTCTCTCAATGCTCCCATTAGCTTTATATTTGATGTTAAACACTCACTTGCATCTAACAAGCTTATTATCTTGGGGGAATTTAGTAAGAATCCATGTGTCCCTATGCTATAGTGCTCGAATCTCTAATTCCACAGCTCTTGTCCATTATGAATTTTTCAAGTTTTTCATGAATGAATTTAGGAATCTGAACATTTTTAATGCTAAGATATAAACGCTCTGTAGGTTGAGCTACATACTCTTGAATTGGGTATCTGGTACAACTTTCCTTGTCATCAACACTAGAAGAGAAAGAGGCTAACTCAAGAGTATTAGTCCCATTATCTAAAATTTCAATTGAACGTGGACACCGGTTTTAATCGGAGCAGTTCTGTTTCTGCGAGTTATCTTTCATCAGCTCAAGATTTTTGTTTCTTCTAGCATACAAACGAAATTCTTTGTCGTGCATTTCATGTTTGGTTGGTTGGATATCCTTAACAAGACAAGGAGAGTTTGGCGAGGTAGGAACAAGTGTAGGCGGGGTTGCCGTGTAAGTGTCACCCCCGACCGCTCATATCAGATTTGGGAGTATGATTTCCAAAAAAATGTGACACCTATGTAGTAAATTTTTCTAGTAATAGTAGAGTTACACTTATACCCCTTTTGTTGGAGGCATGCTAAAAAATATACTTGATAAATTTTGGGTCAAGATTTATACGGTTTGGTTTGTGAATGTAGACAAAAGAGACACTCAAATATTTTTAGAGAAAGATTGGACGAGAAGATTCTAATATAAGGGTAATTTTTTCATTAAAATATAGAGAGGGACTTTGAGTCCAACAATCTTGCTTGCGATTTTATTAATGAGGTCGGTGGCTAAGAGCACATTCTCCCAAAATCTTTTAGGATATTAAGAGAAAACATTATTGACCAAAGATATCTGAAAGAGATGTCTATTATTACTCTCAGCTATCACATTTTGTTATGAAGTCCGAACTCATGAACTATATGGATAATATCATTCTTTACAAGGAAGGGTTCAAGGATAGAGTTGAAGTATACCTTTGCATTTTTAGTTTTGAGACTCTCAGCTATCACATTTTGTTATGAAGTCCGAACACATGAACTATATGGATAATACCATTCTTTACAAGGAACGGTTCAAGGATAGAGTTAAAGTATACCTTTGCATTTTTAGTTTTGAGAATTTGAATTGTGCATTGAAACTGAGTGTAAATCATGTCATAAAAGGACTGAAAATTTTTGTAGTTTCAAATTTCTCTTTCATGAGAAATATCTAACTGTTTTTAGTGTGATTATCAATGAAGGATACAAATCATATATGTCAATTCATTGTTTTCAATTTTGAAGATTCCCAAATGTCACTGTGGATGATGAATAAATGATTTGAGAGTTTCTACTGAGACTGATGATATGCATGATGGGTATGTTTAGTCATTCGATAAGTTTCACACTAATAGAACTCCGACTTTTTGTTAATTAAAAGATGGGGGTGAAACTTCACAATATAAGAAAAATTGGGATGACCCATACAATTATGTCATAATAAAACTTGATTTTTCAATTGGCTCAGAAACAACAGACTCGAGATCATGAGAAGGGTATAATAGAGAAAAGACTTTGTGTTAAGGGAATTGTTCTTCTTGAACAGGTATAGACTTTGATGCAATTCAAGACTGTCAATCACTTTTCCCAAATCCATGACTTGAAATTCACAAGAGTTGGGGTGGAATTTAATAACACGATTCAAGTCATGAGTAAGCAGGTTAATTGAAAGTAAGTTGTACTCTAGTTTAGGAATATATAGCACTGATGAAAGCTGAATATCTTTGGAGATGTTCACATTTTCTTTCTCAACAATCCCTGAGTGAGATCCATCAGCAAGTCTAACAAATTTGGGGTTGGTGATCTCTTGGTAGTTGATAAAGACATGAATGTCCCTAATAATGTGATTAAAAGCACCTGAATCTATTATCCACGGTTGAAATTTTTCAATGTTAACAAGATAGAAAGATATGATGTCTTGGCCATCAAGCTAGTATGCTCCGGAGTATAACTAGACATCTTCATTTGGTACTTGGTCATAAACCCTATTTACATTTAGGTTTGGAAGAATTTTGAGCTACTACAAGCTACAGAATTCTTGGCTGCTTTACCACGTAAGTGGATGAATGCATGAAAACCTGCAAGGACCTCTGGTAGCTGTTGAGAGACGTCCGACAGGGAAAGGGAGCAGCAAGACCCACTGTAGGGAAACAATGGAAGAAAAGACAGGAATTGAGAGGGCAGAGTTTTGCAGGTTACAGGGAGAACCGCTGCGGGAGAAGTTATGGAGGATGGCCCGCTGCATGTAGAAGCTTCAGAGAAGGGTCTGCTAGAGGGAGAAGTTTCGACAGAGGGCTTGCAGGATGACAGGTGACTGCGGGTCTGTTTGGTGCAGCTGCAGCTTATTAATAAGCTACTGTGCAACAGCAGTGACATGAAACTTTTGTGCAGAAGCTATTGCAGATAAATTGACTGTTTGTTTTTTTTTGCAGTTTGAAAACAACTGTGCCTCAGTTGTTTCTGGACAAATGACTATTCAGTCATTGCATTTTAATTCTGTACAATAGAATTGTTTATACTAGCTCATCTCATACTTGAAAGCAAATATCCAGTCGGAACATTACAAAATAAAAATAGACATCTCATTAAACAGTGAGTAACACGAATATCAAAATTAAAAAAAAGGTCTACTAAATAAATTCAAGCGTCTCTGCTGTCATAAAAATAATGTTAATAGTTGATCCTACGGTCAGGGGTCATCGTTATGAAGAACTCTCTACGGGTTTGGTCCTCCAACAACTTCATGGAGAAAAGCTTTAACGACATGTCTTCAGAAATTTCTAGAGTTGTCTCCAGAATTCGCATAACTTGTTGGATGAAAGTTGCTTGTGACGTCTCAGGGTCATTGGTGAATGAAACCATTAATTGTGAAATTTGGCTTCTAATGAAAGCAACCCCTTCTTTTTTCTTTTTGGACTCCAATTTTGGACTTCAAAATAGTAAACATTTTGGACTCTCCAATTTTACACGTGACTTTACTGTCAGCCGCAGCCACCCTAAGCTAAATTTGGATCAGGAATATACTATTAATTCAAGTATACTTTAGATGAGAAAATGGCTCAACCAGAACCAAGCTACAAATTCTGAAGATAATACACTGTTTGCTAAAAATTTAAGGGAAGTTGGAGTGTTTGGCGTACTGGTCTTCATTTTTCAGATTACATAGTGATGCGTAATTGTGTTTCATTTCTTTTGAGCAAATTTCATAGTTCTCTTTGATTTCTTTTAAGCAAATTTCATAGTATTTTCCTTCATCAGCTTTATTTGTTGGCAATCTTCTACAAATTCCTAGGAGACTTCTTTTATCCCAAATATCTTTGCCCCACTTTTTCACAAAGTTACTAAACTTATTTCTTTGTGATCTAAGTTAAAAACTTCTAGATGATGAATGGTTTCTTCAGTACAATAATCTTGGTAACTTATTAACATTTATCATACATGTTTAAATATTTCTTATGCTATCATGCAGTTTTTAAGCTAAATGCACAATTTATGCACTTCCGGAAAATTTGGGATCACTTTTATTTTTCTGTTTTTGTTTATATTTTGTTTTCAAACAAAAAAAATGTATGGCATATGGAAACATGTCTTAAAAAATACTCAATAATAGCTTAGGGTTGTTTTGAGTATTTTTTAAAAGCAAATTGATTTATTAAAAAAAATAAAAGCATTGAAAAATACACTATACAAATATTTTTGCAAACAAGAGAAAATAATGAACAAAAAATAAATAATAATAATAAAATTGGTCTCAAGGAGGATCTCTGGTTGTGTCCTTTCCATTGCTTTAACTACATTCAGTTAACTGAAAGAGAATACATAATCCTGTGATGTTTCTCAAATTTCATTTCAGGCAATCAGAGTGAAACTTTCAAGCTTGCTGACCTGAATGCCCAGCCAGAAGCATCTGGCGATGATGAAGATGACATAGATTGGGAGGAAGGCTAACTGTACCATAAATAATTTGATTTGCATGGACCATTTAAAAAAAAAAAATTCTTATTAATATAACATTCATAGATTGGCTTGGTGAAGATTGAGAACTTTAATATGCACTGAAATTAAGTTTTGTAGAACTGATGCTGTACACTCCAATATCCCTAAAGCAGCAGAACTGTTGTTCACCATGATTATATGAGGCCTGTTTTTGGTATGTTCATTGTACAATTTGATTGGATTTTAATGTAAAAATAAGTTCATTATCGATTCACTGATGTGCAATTGAAATAATGTGTTCCACAAAGCTTGCACACCTATTCATTTTCGTTTGTTGCCTTCACCGTCTACTGCTGATATCTTTCGGTTGCAAAGCATGGTGACTTTATTTCCCATAAACTTGGCATTTATTTGGCATAGCTTTCTATATGTTATAAGTTTCAAATCACCACCGCAGATTTGGTTGTCGAGTTGCTTTCCTGTTGCTTTCTAGAAATTTAAGGTAGAAATATTTTTTGTCACGATTAGGCCCGGGAGTATAGAAATCATCAAAGCAAGAACTGACGGTTGGACGTAAGAAATTTATCTATAAGTTTCATTTATGAACAAATTCAAAGCATAAATGAGCCACTATATTTAAAATAAATTAAGTTACATGCATTTCATATACACGTTCAAAAATATTTACAACTTACAAAATAAAAGTAAATTCATCATCTATTAGTTTCCGTTCCAAGATGCCTGTACACGTAATCCTCATGGTCTGCTAGTCTACATCCTTTTTTTATAAAAATGTTAGCAACTAAGGTTTGAATTAGAATTATTTAGTTGACAAATATTTTTAAACTACAATATTCTCATTTTAAAATATTTTTGTAAATATGCAACAATAATAAAAGATTGCGTAGTAAAAAAAAAATTAATAAATAAATCAGTTTTATTTTCTTTTATTTGTTTGTGATATTATTTTCATAATTGTAAGTCAACATCTAAATGTATGTTTTATAGAAATATGTATTTAACCTTTTCCAACTCTTAATAAAAGCAGACATTAAATTTTTTTATTGTTTTCATTTCGATTTCTATTTCTATTTTTATGCATGGGTACATTGTATTTTCCTGTCAATACTATCCAAGTGTGACACTCATATGCATGTATTATCATATTTTATTCATTTTTACCTTGTATTTAATATTTAAAAGAAAACATATACTTTACATTTAAAAGTTAGAAATAGTAAAGAAACAAAAATTATTGTAAAATAAAAAACAATTACCCTCAACAATAGTTTATGCTATCATTTTCCTTGTATCAATCTAAATAAATTAACCTTTATTTGCCTTATCAGGTTTATTTTTCTTTCACATGAATTTTAAATAATTATTTGGAGAATTTTCAATTATATTATATCTTACTGACACACAAACACACACTAACACAATATATTTAGGAATATCCAATTAAATTTTATTTTAAAGCTTTTGGGCATACCTATGTTTAATAACAACTTAATTATAGATAAGTTTTAAATTTAGGGTTCTTAATTTCATTAAATTAATTAGGATTTACAATCCTAACACAATAGTAAATACAAAATTAACATTTCATAATGTAATTTTAAATCAATTAAAATTAATAATTTAACTTCCGTACGCAGAATTACCGTGAACCCTTCCTCTACAGTCTACCGTGAACCCTTCCTCTAAGTTCTCGGCCTAGCTTCTACATGCCGCGAGCTAGGGAAAAGTCGCAGCACCTCTCCTCCTTCCTCTCTACTGATGAGATAGGGCACAGAAATCTCTACCCTCCTCATTTTACTTGGGCGGAGCATAAGAAGCTTCGAGTGACGCTTACTAGCATTCATTGCTTCGTCTCCCTTTCCTTATACCCTCGCACGATGGATGGATTGTTGATGACAGGAAAAGAAAAGCTCGAGCATTCCAAGTGATCAATCCAGCTTCTCATTCTTCTTCCTCCTTTATTTTCCTGCTCTGGTACTCGATAGAGCCAGCCGAGCTTTTTGGAAGGCACGATACGGAGGGAAACGACACATCATGTAAGTCTCTAGTTTCCTTCTCCTCCTCTTCCTCCTTATTTTTTTTCTTCCTCTACTGGTTCCTTCTTCCTTCTCCTTTTCTTCTTCCTCGGCCTTCTGATATCTCAAGCTCCCTTTGTCTCTCTCGCACCTTCTGTGTGGGTGAGTTCGTATGAGGGAAACGAAGGGAAAGTGCATTTTGGCTCTCCCACTAATGAAAAAATGTTGCATCCGGAGTTCGGATGCAGCCCTGCAACCAGACACAAATGAAATATTGCCATAAGACATGTTCGCACCGAAAAAAATGATTAAAATGTTCTTTATTTTAATGTCTAACCCAACCCGAACTAACCCGTTGCTTCGAAAAGAAAACGCGCCGAATACTAATGTTAGAATCATTGCATCGAAAAGAAAACCCACATACACGGCTCTTCGCTCTCTATTTTCATCATTTGACATCAGTCAGGGTTTCTTATTGCGTGACTTTGGTAGCTAGGGTTCACATTGTTGTTCACCGATTGAGATATATTCGAAGTCCCTCTTTACTGCAATGTAAGTCTTGTGATAATAACGTTTTTTCGATACAAGCTTTGCGTGAGGATTTAGGGTTTAGGGTGCGAGATCATGTAGTTCTTTTCATCTTTTGAAGCAAGCTAATATAAAACAATGGAAGAGAAGAAGGAAACCAAAGGGCCTAAGAAGATGGAGTTGGAAGAGCCTAAGGAGATGGAATTTTAAGAGGTTAATAAGATGGAAATCGAAGAGCCTAAGTAATTGGAAACAAAAATACGTAAGAAGGAAGCCAAAGAGCCTAAGAAGGATACCAAGGAGCCTAAGGTCATCAAAAGTCTTCCAGTTAATTTTGTTTGTGGTTGTATTTGTATTCAAAAGGATACCAAAGAGCTTAAGAGTAATCAAAAGTTTAAGAGTCATCAAAAGTTATCCAGGTAATTTTGTTTCTGGTTGTACTTGCATTCAAAAGTCAATTGTAATAAAAAAAACATTGCATCGTATAGTATTTTCGTGCATTATTGAAGTGATCCGCTGCAACGCCAAAATAAAACTAAAATCACACAACTATAACATCATAACATCAGCTAAATAATGCCACATTAACACCAAAATAACACTAAGATAATACCAAAATAACAAAAAATAACAGCAAAATAATACAAAAATAACACCAAAATCACACAACAATAACGTTATTGTATCAGCTAAATAATACCACACTGACACCACAATAATATCGAGATAATACAAAAATAACACTGAAATAACATCACAATAATAACTAAATATCATCACAATAACAACATAATAACACCACAATAATATACTAATAATATCATAATAACACTAAAATAACAACTTAATGACACCATAATAATATCATAATAACACCAAAATAACACTGAAGTACACCAAAATAAAACCAAAATCAAACAAAAATAACACAAGAGTAAAAGCTAAATAACACGACTAACATAATAACGCCAACAGAATACCAAAATAACACTGAATAACACTGAAATAACACTAAAAAACATCACAATAATGTTTCTGTTTTATTGAAAAGGGATTGTGTTGTTATTATGACTATATTATGACATTATTTCGGTGACAAATACAATGCCAATGCCACCGCAAAAATACTAAATACAACCACTTCAATAATATCTACTAGACCCACTTCAATAACACTTTAAAACCACTGAAATAAAACCACATCACCTTAATAGAGCTACTCAATAACACCTCGATAATACCATAAGATAACTCCAATAAAACTCAAATAACACTTCTGCACAATAACACCATAGTAACTTGTCGTAATACTCCAATAACATCGACAATAATACTTTTGCTTAATAACACCGTAATACAACTCCAATAACAGCTAAATACAACACCAATAATACTATTGCAAAACCACACCAAAACTCCAATACAATACCAATAACAGCGCAGAAACATGCTAATACTTCAATACAATGCCAATAACACTGCAAAAACCCTCCATAACATCGTCAATAATACTGTCGCAAAAACTTGATTATAACACACCAACGATGTTATTCACATGGTTTTGCAGTGTTATTAGAGTTGTACCATTGTGTTATTGGCATGGCCTGTTGCGACGGTGTTATTAGTGGTATTTTTTCAGTGTTATTGCAGTATTATTGGCGTGGTTTTACAATGTTATTGGATGGGAACCACAGTGTCATTAGTGTGTGTTTGCGGCGTGTTATTGTCACTTTTTTTCGTTATTATTGTGGTGTAATTGGGGTGGTTTTGTATTGTTATTGTAGGAAAATCATGGTGTTGTTTGTGTGTGTTTGCGACGTTCTTATTGTCTCTGTTTTTTGGCGTTATTATTAGGGTGTTTTTGTAGTGTTATTAGAGAGAAACAGTAGTGTTATTTGCATGTGTTTGCGGCGGTGTTATTACTATAATTTTGCGATATTATTGTGATTTTATTGAAGTGGTTTTGCGATGTTATTAAAGGGAACCCCGATGTTATTGAAGTATAGGAGATCACTTTAGAACCTTACTTTATAATAGAGTTGTTATATTTTTCAATAGTTTGATCATTGCCCACACTCCATAAAATGGGTAGCAGTAGATGATATTATTGCTCTATTTTTTTAATGTTATTAATTTGATTAAATTTGAGTTAACCATGAAGGTTTGAGTACATTTATGTTATTTTTAATCCTCAGTTAATAACTCAAAGTCTCAAACGACTAATAATCTTACGTTCATACCACTCAATTCCTATGTATTTACACACTCTAACAACTAAATTTTACTTTTCATATTTGTACCACCCAAAATTTTCATATTACATAAAAAACAAAATGAAATAGACATTCTCTATTATGCATTATTATCGAGATATTATTGCGGTATTATTGGCGTGATTTTGATGTGTTATTGGCATAGTATTGGTTGTATTATTGGAGTGGTTTTGCGGCGGTGATATTATTGCAGTAGTATTTGTGCGGGTTAGCCGTGCTATTGGAGGGAACCCATAATGTTATTGACATATTTTTCCGTGAAGGTGTGTTCGCATTGTTTTGTGGTGTTATTGACATGATTTTGCAGTATTATTGAAGAGTTGTTGCCATGTTATTGGAGTGGTTTTGTTGCGACGGTATTATTGCGGTAGTATTGGAGCGGTTTAGCGTCGTTATAAGAGGGAACCCGCAGTGTTATTAACATGTTTTTCTGTGGTGGTGTTATTCACATTGTTTTGCAGTGTTATTGAGGTTTTATTGCGGTGTTATTGGTGTGGTTTGCAGTGCTATTGGAAACTTTTCACAGAGTTATTGTAGTGTTTTTGTGGCGGCGGTGTTATTGTGGTAGTATTGAAGTGATTTAACAGTGTTAT
Source organism: Phalaenopsis equestris (assembly GCF_001263595.1). Taxonomy (NCBI): domain Eukaryota; kingdom Viridiplantae; phylum Streptophyta; class Magnoliopsida; order Asparagales; family Orchidaceae; genus Phalaenopsis; species Phalaenopsis equestris. Next base: position 91,876 of record NW_018164940.1, read on the forward strand.
TGGAGGGAACATGCAGTGTTGATAGTGTGTTTTTTTACGGTGGTGTTATTCGAGTTGTTTTGCGGAGTTATTGAGGTGTTATTGGCATGGTTTTGCAGTGTTATTGGAGAGTTGTCGTTTTGTTACTAGAGTGTTTTTGTGCCGACAACATTATTGTAGTAGTATATGGGCGTTTTAGCGGTGTTATAGGAGGGAACTCACAATGTAATTATTATGTTTTTCTACGGCGGTGTTATTTGAGTTATTTTTGCGGTGTTATTGAGGCATTATTAACAATATTTTACGATATTACCAGAGAGTTTCCACAGTGTTGATAGAGTGGTTTTTGCGGTGACAGTGTTATTGTGGTAGTATTGGGACGGTTTAACGATGTTGTTTGAGGGAACCAATGGTGTTATTGACGTGTTTTTCTGTGGTGGCAGTGTTATTCACATTATTTTGCGGAGTTATTAAGGTGCTATTAGTGTGGTTTTGTAGTGTTATTAGAGAGTTTCTCCGGTGTTATTTGAGTGGTTTTGTGGTGGCATTGTTGGGGTAGTTTCACAGTATTATTATTGTATTATTGGGGTAATTGAAAAAGTGATCGAAGTTTTTGTATTATACATCAATTATAGAAAATTAAATCTTGCCACTAGGAAAGATCATTTTACACTACCTTTTCTAGATCAAATGCTGGATAGAGTAGCCGGGCATAAATACTTTTATTTACTGGATGGATATACCCGTTATCACCAAATTCAAATATCTTTTAAGGATCAAGAAAAAACAACATTTTCCAATACTTATGGTACTTTTGCTTTTAGAAGAAAGCCATTTGGTTTATGTAATACCCCAGCTACATTTCAAAGATGTATGATGGCAATTTTTTGTTATTTAATTGAAAAAGAGTTTTAAGTCTTTATGGATGACTTTCTAGTGTTTGGAACTTCATTTGACTCATGTTTAGAACATTTATCTAAAGTTCTTAAGTGCTGTGAGGAAACAAATTTAGTTCTTAATTGAGAAAAATGTCAATTTATGGTAGCTTGAGGAATTGTATTATGACAAAAAATATCAGAAGATGGTATGAAAGTAGATCCTGCTAAAATTCAAGTGATCGCTAATTTAACTTATCCAACAAATATATG
>NW_018164940.1:94430-96881 GCF_001263595.1 Phalaenopsis equestris
GTTTAATTATTATTTGAAAGATGCTGGTGAGAAAAGGTTATTGCAATTAAATGAGCTTGAAGATATAATGAATGAATCTTACGAGAGTGCTAAGATTTACAAAGAAAAGATGAAGATGTGGCATGATCGAAGGATTCCTATTAACAATTTTCAACCAGGGCAACAAGTTTTGCTATATAATGCAAGGTTAAGATTATTTCCGGGTAAACTTAAGTCCAGGTGGATTGACTGATAAAAGTTTATCCTTATGGAGCTGTGGATATTAAAGATGCTAAAACTGAGAAAGTATTTAAAGTGAATGGACATAGACTGAAACCTTATTTTCTAGGGGATCAACATAAATTTAATGATCAAATGATGTTGGGTCAACCAGAATAAGCATTGGTTACGTCGGGCTGACAACGTTAAACCAAGCGCTTTGTGGGAGGCAACCCATATTTATCAGTGTATTTTGCTTTGAATGTTGTTTGTGTATGATTAAGAAAATTTGGTGTAGTATTTTTGAGACTATTATGTGTTAGTATTGATTTTAAGACTTTATTTAGTGATCCAGACATGCTAAAATGAGAATTTGAACGTTAAGTTGACTGGTGCAAAATCGACCGACTAGTGCAAAAATGTTCACTAGCGCTTAAGTTCCAGATCCAGTGCTTAAGCACGGGAGTTAAAAACCATGTGCGAAATTCGGATTCTAGAAGGTTTAACCGCCAAGTGGTTCACTAAAACATGCCAAGACAGTTTTAGGACGTGCCTAGGAGTTACTAGAGGGATTTAGGCCTATAAATAGAAAGGTTTTGTGAATAAATTTCACCCCAGATCATTTTTAGCCCTAAAATTCTAATTGAGAGAGAGATTTTGAGAAGATGTCTTCATAGGAGATGGATTTGAAGAAGAAGGAAGTGACCACGAGGAAGAGATTCATTAGTCAAATTGCACAAGAGATGTATAACGGTTTCTTAGCCGTTAGTATTGAAGGAATATAGGAAAAGATCAATAAAATTGAGACTATCATGGCCTTACTTGAGACAAAGGTAATTGATATTCATGCACATCTAAAGCATATTGAATGGCAATTGAAAATATAATTTAGTCATACTAGTCATATAAAGAGATGTATCTTAAACAGAAATGGATTGAAGAAGATAGTATCGGAGCTCGTCACCACCATCCGTTTTATCAACATTATATTCTGATTGCCCAAGGAGAGACTAATGAAAGTTTGTCCCAACAAATGAAGAATCGAATTAATTTTAGTGTTAAAGTTTGTTAGTTAGGAGTCGTTGTTTAATGCGTTAAGTGTTAAATACTATTTTTGGAGTTTATGTTGGTTTGTTTAGTGTTTGTATTTAGAAGATTTTCTCATCGAAGACTATTTGGAGAGAGAATTAAGTGTTATATGTATTTTTACTAGTTCGTAAATGAATATAAGTATTTGTTTTTGTGAAAATTTGTGTTATTTTTAGCCTCGAATCAAATTAGTTATATTGGAGAATTTTGAGGAAAAGGAGAGTTAAGAGGAGAGAAAAAATAGTCATTTAAGTGTTATAAGATTATTTATGGGTTTGGGTGGCATACTTAAGCTAATAGTGCATTTAACTTAAGTTCAAAAATATCAAAAATAGTGCACTAGCACCTAAGTGCCACATTATCATGCTTATGTGTGAGGTAACCCGAGAGGCAGGCGCCTAAGCGTCACTTATCTGCGCTTAAACGCCGGTTCACGAAAACCGTATCCACTTATCCGCGCTTAAGTGTCGATTCACGAAAATTGGTTCGTGAATGGTTAAAAGTGAAAAATAACCCCAAAAATCACCATTGTTACTCTGGTCGTCACCTTCAACCTCTCGATTTTGCGAGTTAGAAGTCTAGGGAAAGCCATTTCATGGAGATTTCTTGGTAGAATTGAGCAAATTTGCTAGGTTTGGATTTATTGAGGTAAGAGCTTAACTTCTATGTAAAAAATTTAGATTTTCACCATGTATTTTAAGTACATTTGGAAGAACCCAAAAATCACCATTCACGGTGAAAAATGAGGAAAAATCTATTGAAATTGCATAGAAAATGTAGTTTATGCTTATAGGAGTTAAGTTTAGTAGATTAGACTTGATTTTTGAAGTTATTGTGGAATTTTATGAAATTTGTAGAATGACACTAAGAATGAAGAGGAGTAAAGGAAAAAACCCCTTTGATTCGAGCAAATTTGTGAGTTCGAATGCTCAAGATAAGTATAGTGATGCTTTGCAATCACGAAAACTTATTCAGGAGCGATGTTTTAAAAATCCAGGTAGATTCGTAGAAGATATGATCGTTCGTCGAGAATGGGAACGATTATGCTGTGGTCGTTATTTCTATAGTTAGGGAGTTCTATGCAAACCTACCCGAGGCTGAAGATGATCGAGTCCTTGTTAGAGGAAAATTGGTACCTTTTTCACCGGAGGGTATTAAAAAGGT
>NW_018164940.1:97660-98068 GCF_001263595.1 Phalaenopsis equestris
GGGCCGGGTTGTAATATAAAAAAGATGTTTGTTCAAGTACAGTGGTTAGATATGTTTCCTCCATCTAACAGTCAGTTCTCCCCTTGTAATTCCAAGCTCCCGGGCCGGGTTGTAATATTTGCAACCCAATCTATTCAAGAACAGCTTTATAATCACCTTTTTTTAGAAACCTATAGCCTCTCCAAACACAGCTTAATTTGAATCTAATGTGTGGCAGGTACATGGATTATAAAAGAATTTCATAAAAATAAAAGCAAAAAATCATGAAACAACTTGGAGGAAAGCTCCAATAACACTGCAAAAACACTCCATAACATCGTCAATAATAGTGTCACAAAAACTTGTCAATAACACACCAACGGTGTTGTTCACGTGGTTTTGCAGTGTTATTAGAGTTGTACCATTGTG
>NW_018164941.1:0-9422 GCF_001263595.1 Phalaenopsis equestris
AAGAATCGTCTGTTGAGTTTAGCCTAAGCTACCCTCAGGACTTCCCTTCTTACAAGAAATTCAAGAATACTACCACCGTAGAACCTACCAAGCCTGTTGTTTTCCCTGATGCTAAGGGAAAAGAAGTTATGATCATTGAAGACCCGACTGAGGGTTTAACTGTCTGACCATCAGTGTTTGAAATCAGATCAAGTTCGAGGACTGCACCATTAACCCGAACCCAAAGGAGGAACTGCAGCCGAAGGGTTCGGAGGGCTACTAAGCTACTAAAGCCAAAAATCCTAAGGAAGTACATGTTGATGAAGATCTTCACTAGGAAAAGTTAGGAATATTGAAAATCTATCCACTTCTACAAGGGAGTAGGTTCCATCCCTTAATGGATACCAATAGGTACAAAATTATCCAAAAGATCGCCGCTACTTCACCGTCACTTCATGGACATGGAGAGGAGAGGAAGAATCCTGCTCCTATCACTTGATTTAGTTCAGTTTTTCATAGACTAGCTGCTAAAGAAGGTTATTCAGTTGGCAAGTTACTCAAATGAGTGGGACGTGCAGTATCCTCTTGCATGAAGAAAGAAATTCTAAGGGACGTCAGATCTGCTAGACAATCTCATAAATCAACTGAAGCTTTGCCTGCTCGCATTCCCGTTTGGTTCCATTTGAGAAGCTGAGTTGATACCGCCATTTTTACTACTGATTCCACCGTTGCTAGACCCGCAAGCCGTCGACCCGTAAAGTCACATCTGGGTCCAAGAATTCTACCAATCACCCACTATAAAGATGTTTCTAAAGTTCCAAAGGAAAAGATGAAGAGGTTGTCCAGTACTATAACTGATCTGCAACATAGGGAGCATACCTTTCCCCTACATGCTGATGTTTCTGTTGAGACACTCATTCTCAAGGCATCATCGTCAAAGAAAAAGGTATGGATACCCAAGGGCATTGTATCAATATAATTTAATATAATTTAGTAAGCCATCAGGGCAAGATCATGGAATGAATCAAGGGTCTGAAGTATATGATATTATCACAGTAATTGCTAGCGAGAGGGAGGAGCAAGTGGAGGAGGTCCAGCAGGGTCCTCCAGACCTTAAGACAATCCAAGAATCAATAATTGAAGAAAAGGTCAAAAAGCTTAGAATCAAGATTTCTAAATTATCCCGGGAACATGGAGTCTTCATTGATGATGATGATGAAGAAGATTTTGAATTTAATGTGTACCTCGAGGAGGATTTCATGGATATTTATGTCATTGAAACCAGAGTCGCTGCATCTGCACGTGACACTCAACCTCTCATCGAAGAGAATGTCGTAGGTGAGATACGTAGGGTTGTCTTCCTAAGGGATGAGCAAATCAGCTAAATGGAGAAAAGAATGAAAGAGATGGCCGCTGCCATGACCGTCATGGCCACAGTTCAGTGACAGTCTCAACCCCCACAGTTAGCCTCTCCATAAATCAACCAACTGGAGATTATACATATCATGGATGAAAGAAGGAAAGTTGCCTCAGCAAATAGAGATGAGCAAATAAAGAAGGATTCTCCATCAAGCGTCGTGCCAAAGAAGGAAGGAGTTTAACCAAATGTTCCAGCAAGTTTGGGAGGCCTTAGCCCAATCCAAGGGTGGTGCATTGATTTTAAAGGGTTGCCTTTACCCGGAGGAGTTTGATGTCGCCAAACTTTAAGATATTCAATGGGACTGGAAATCCCAGACAGCACATAGCACATTTCCGAGCTAGTTGTGGTAATACTGGAGGTAACGAAGCCTTGCTTTTCCATTATTTTGTCAGCAACCTGTCAGGGTTCGCTTTTGATTGTTATGTCAAATTATCTAATAGATCAATTAAGACATTTTTTGAGTTAGAACAGTTGTTCATGAAAAGATTTGTCGAGACGCAACATCACGTCTCTATTGGAGATCTCATAATGGAAAAACAGAAGCTCAATGAGACTTTAGTGGACTATATCTTGAGGTGGAGAAACCTTAGCATGAATTGTGAACCTCAGCTGCAGGAACATCACGCAATTGAGATCTTGCTCAAGAGCATCCATGGGCTAGTAGCTTTCATGCCAAAGGGACTCACCATTAAATCCTTCAAGAAGCTACTAAGTAAAGCCAGCAGTCTTCAAGAAGAAATCAAACATACGGATTCTTATGAGAAATCCAAGGCAACCAGAGTATTTAAAAAGAAGTCAAAAATAGTGGCAACTGCCGATAAAGGAAAACAACCAATGAAGGTACATGCAAAAAATCCTCATCAATCGTTGTCACAAAATGCTCAAAAATAGACACAACAATACATTCAGTCTAGCTAGCGACCACCTCAGGATCATACCCAGCAGAGAATAAGAGAATATATTTAGCAGAATGACAGAAAATGATGTATTCCTTCAAAAATGAAGTCGTACCCAAGATGTTCATAAGTCTGATGAAGAATTATGAGTTCAGATTACCAGATCCAAAGAAACCCGAAGAGGTCGACAAGAAAGATCAACCAAATTATTGCCCGTATCACAGATTGCTTGGACACACTATAGAGGGATGTTTTATCTTCAAGGATTGGCGTGAGAAAAATCTTAAAAAAGAGAATATAACTATCCCGAAAGAATATTTAAAAGAACCTGAAAAATGTTCTATAAATATGACTTCGTCTGAGCCTCTGATTGACCCATATAATGGAAAAGATGGATGCAGTATGGCTTGGAACAAGCTCAAGGGGGTCCTGAACCAAATTCAGAATGCTTTAAAATAAGCCTCCGTTCAAATTCTTCAGCCTGCCAAACCCGAGATGAAGATTTTACCAAAGGATCCATCATCGTCAAAGACAAAGAAGAAAAAGAATACCACTGTGAAGACTGATAGTATGAAGGGTAGGATAAGTGTTGCCTCTGCTAGATTAGTTGTCATGGATTTGGGGAAGAAAATTCTCTAACCCCTGACCTTTTATGATTATCTTCTTACCCCTCCGGGATTTTATGAATATAATGATTATGATTTCGGCTACGCTTTAACTGTTTCTAGTGATAGCGTAACTAATTTTGACAAATCTAGCCTCAATCTCGATTCCCAAACCAATCCTCATATCATACTTGAGTCTGACAAACTCATTAACAAGACCAAAGAAGACATCGATGATACCAGCTACGACAGTGTCGGGAGTGAAGAACCAATCCTTGAGCGCCACGGCGCATCGCTTCCCATCAACTTAGATCTTTTCGACAGAAAAGAAACACCAGAAGATTCAACAGTGGTATCTCAAGAAGAAGAAATTACATAAGTGAACTTAAGGAGTGGGAGAGTGTTACTCCTGAGAGCAGTTCTAGCGGATAAAGGAAAGAAAATAGTAACTTGAGAAGAGCTACCTCCACCTTCGCCGGAGGAAAAACCACATAATCAAGAGAAAATTAGAGGATAAAACAAAGTGGATTACAATGTGCTAGCTCATCTTAGGAAGTTGTCGGCCAGATTAAGCTTCTACAACGCTCTAATCCTATTAAAGGAGATGAGAGAGTCTCTGGTTACAGCTTTGTTTGACCCAGAGATTTGCTTAACCCATTTGGTTAGCACATCCTCAGATAAAGTTTACTCGTTGAAAGAATAGTCTGGCATAACTTTCACAGATGAAGATCTGCTGCTCAATACTGCAGACCACAATCATCCACTTTATATCTCTATTAACGTCGGCAGATTTGTGTTGTCCAGACTCTTGGTAGATCTTGGAGCATCACTCAACTTGATGAGCCTATGGACATTGGCCTATTTGGACATTGAAGCTCAGGAGCTTACAACTGATAAATTGATGTTAAGAGGATTTAACCAAATGGGAGAGAGAGCCCATAAATCAATCACATTATTTATGAAGGTTGAAGAACTAGTAACAACCGCTAAGTTCCATATTATTTAGAAATCGAGGCTCAGAAGCTTACGGTAGATAAAATGATGCTAAGATGATTCAACCAATAGCACAACATGGTTCCGTCGTCTCTGTAACAATGCATTAAGTACTACAAGGAAGGACAACAACATTGTATCAAGGGGGATCTACAACCGTTTCAGTTCATGAAGTTTACATTCATGAAGATGTCGCCGGAGGAAAAACCACATAATCAAGAGAAAATTAGAGGATAAAACAAAGTGGATTACAATGTGCTAGCTCATCTTAGGAAGTTGTCGGCCAGATTAAGCTTCTACAACGCTCTAATCCTATTAAAGGAGATGAGAGAGTCTCTGGTTACAGCTTTGTTTGACCCAGAGATTTGCTTAACCCATTTGGTTAGCACATCCTCAGATAAAGTTTACTCGTTGAAAGAATAGTCTGGCATAACTTTCACAGATGAAGATCTGCTGCTCAATACTGCAGACCACAATCATCCACTTTATATCTCTATTAACGTCGGCAGATTTGTGTTGTCCAGACTCTTGGTAGATCTTGGAGCATCACTCAACTTGATGAGCCTATGGACATTGGCCTATTTGGACATTGAAGCTCAGGAGCTTACAACTGATAAATTGATGTTAAGAGGATTTAACCAAATGGGAGAGAGAGCCCATAAATCAATCACATTATTTATGAAGGTTGAAGAACTAGTAACAACCGCTAAGTTCCATATCATCGACGCTGAGACCTATTTTAATGCTCTACTTGGTCGACCATGGATTCAATAGCACAACATGGTTCCGTCGTCTCTGTAACAATGCATTAAGTACTACAAGGAAGGACAACAACATTGTATCAAGGGGGATCTACAACCGTTTCAGTTCATGAAGTTTACATTCATGAAGATGTCGCCTACTACGCGCCTCCAAAGAAAACTGCCTTCTCTTGTGAAATTTTGAAATAAAAGTGAATATTCAAAAAAATCACAAAGAGAAAACCATTAAACTCTGCTTCAGCAAACTTCCACCACTCTTTTACAACAAATTGGTGGGGGTTCTTTTAGTTCACGCACCCGAGATCGAGGCCGGAGACGTGGACGAGCAAGAACCAATTTAATTGTTGAGCGGGCTAGACCGACCATCTATATTAGTGATGAAGACAGTTCTGAAGATGAAATAATCATGACACAATAGAAGAAACCTCAGTACGAGATATCCTTAGAAGATGTGGAGAAAAGCGAATATGAAACAATGTATGATTGGATAAACCATTATGTGAACACCATGACCCTTACACCCATTCTCCCTGAAAATGTCGAGATTCTAGAGGTCAAGGAAGTCCATAGCGCTGGTTCAAAGCCGATCAAGTTTTATCGTGCTTCTACTTTTACTAATTCTGAAAAATTATGTAAATTTAGATGTGATCCTAATGAATTAATGGAATTGCCTTTTGGTTACTTTTCACCTTGTGTACAAAAGTTAATTCAACAAGAACATTTGTCAAAAAAAATGCCAAAAGATAAATTACAACTTTTTGAAAAATTATGGGATGTTAAAATTCGAACTCCCAACTCGAATGAGGGTCTCAAATTTGGTACAGTAGGACCAATCGATGATTCAAAATTTTGCACGGTTGTTACTAATAAGTCGGAAGAGGATGACTCAACTAATCAGCTAATAGAAGATGCTCTGTCAGAATTTTAGGAAGAAATCGTCAACTGTCGATGAGTTAAAGGAAATTAACCTCGGGACGGAAGAGCAACCCGACCTACATTTATAAATTCTCTACTCAATGATGAAGAATCTTTGGAATTGATGAAACTATTAACAAAATTCAAAGATTGCTTTGCATGGAGTTACTATGAAATATTAGGAAAGTCAGCAGAAGTTGCAGTTCATAAACTTGGGGTGGACAATGGTATGACCCTAGTAAAACAAGCCCTGAGAAGATTGGGCCTCTAAATAGAGCAGCTAGTCATTGCTATGGTGAAGAAATTAATAGATGCTAGCTTCGTAAAAGAAGAGAAATACCCCACGTGGTTGGCTAACATTGTACCTATTAAGAAGAAAAATGGACAAATTTGTGTTTGTGTCGACTTCAGGGATTTGAACAAAGCAAGTCCAAAAGATGAATTTTTGTTACCGATACCGAAAATGATGGTGGATATTGCTTCGACACATGAAATTTTTTCCTTCATTGACGGATCATCGGGGTACAACCAAATCAAGATGGTTCCAGAAGATGCAACACTTACAGCCTTCAGGACACCTATCGGGATTTTCTGCACATAGTGATGCCATTTGGGTTGAAGAACGCTGGAGCAACATATCAATGAGCTATGAAAAAGATTTTTGATGATCTCATTCACAACAAAGTGGAATTCTACATGGATGATTTGGTCATCAAAAGTAAACGAAAAAAAGATCATTTGTTTGATTTGAGGATCGTGTTCAAACGGTTACGACGATATCACCTTAAAATGAATCTCTTAAAGTGCGCCTTCGGCATTACCTGGGGAAAATTTTTAGGATTCGTTGTCTATCATCAAGGAATTGAGATCAACCCAGATAAGATTAAAGTTATCTAAGAAATGCCTCCTCCCAAGACCTTGAAACAACTACGTTCCTTCCAAGGAAAATTTATATATCTGAGACATTTTATTTCTAATCTCTCAGGTAGGTGTCAGCCATTCTTTGAAATAATTAAAAGGACGTCAAATTCATTTGGGAAGAGAAATGCTAGCAGACCTTTGAGGACATTAAGCAATATTTAATGACACCTCCTGTTTTGGCAGCACTTATCTCAGGGAAACCTTTGATACTTTAAATTGTAGCCCTAGATGACTCTCTCGGAGCCCTTTTAGCCAAAGTCAATGATGAGGTTAAGGAAAATGCACTCTACTAATTGAGTTGTCGCATAATACCGATGGAGATAAGGTATCGTCCTATCTAGAAGCATTGTCTAGCTTTGATTTTTACCGCCCAAAAGATTAGACATTACATGCTTTCTCATAAGATTACCCTAATTTCAAAAGTTAATCTGTTGCAATATTTGGTGACCCGACCAACACTTTCCAGACATCTAGTAAGATGGTCAATGATTTTATTGCAATTTGATATAACTTTTGTTCCCCTCCGTGCTATTAAGGGACAAATTTTATCACACTTCCTCGCTGCACTCCTACTTCCAACTGGGTCCCCTCTTAATAATGAGTACCAGATGAAAAATTATTACGAATGGATTTCTTCGATGCGCAATGCTATGAGATGTACTTTGAAGGAGCTTCATCAACTAGAAAAGATAAAGGATCAGGCACGGTTACACCAGGAAAACCAGGGATTGGTTTGATCTTTATCACACCAGATAAGGTATCTGGGTATGCTGAGGTTTTCATACCACCTGACAGAGCCGTGCACCAACAACAAAGCAGAATATGAAGCCTTAATTCTCAGGTTAGAGTTGGCAATTTTGATGGACATAACAGATATTTTCATCTATGATGAGTCTCAGCTTGTCATCCAGCAAGTCACCAGATAGTACAAGATTTTAAAGTTGAGATTAGCAGAATACCATTAATACGCAATGAAGCTGTTTGAGAAAATTCTCAATGTAACTTTCTACCGGATTAGTAGGGGAGATAATGCCTATGCTGACGATTTAGGAAAACTTGTTAAGGAGCTAGCATGTCCCCCGGAGGATTCTGTTGATATCACAGTACAAGAAAGATAATTTTTATCTTGAATCAACCTCAAAAATCTACACAAGCTTGGAAGAGAAGAAGAAATGATGATTGCAGTTGTTGATATCAACGGAGAATTACGTAAGCCATTGATAAAATACTTGCAAACTGGAAAGCTGTCAGAGGATAAGTCAGCAGCACATCACATCACAAAAAGGGCTATGCTATATGCTCTAATAGGTGATGTCCTCTACAGAATATTGTTCGATTAAAGGTGGCTGTGATTCCTAAGCAGAGCCGAAGCACAAAATTTTGTCAAAGAAGTACATGTCGGATTGTGTGGCGCTCACCAGTCAGGGCCGAAGAAGAAAATGAAGATCAAAAGACTCGGATATTATTGGCCGAAAATCATGTCTGGCTGTATTGATACAGCCAGAAAATGTCACCAGTGAACCTCCAAATGTGCTACACCCAATAGTCGCCTAGTGGCCATTTGAGTGGTAGGGCATGAACATAATAGTCCGATAGACCCTCCGTCTTCCAAATGACATAGATTCATACTTGCCACCACCAATTACTTTTCCAAATGGGCAGAGGCAGTGTCATTACCAGAGGTTACGCCACAACACGTCCTTCAATTCTTCAAAAGCCAAGTCGTCTACCGTTTCGGGGTTCCGCACAGAATAATCTCTGATAATGGGGCAGCCTCTAAATACACCAAAATCAATAATTTTGTTAAACGACACGTGATAGACTGAAGATACTGTAAAATTTACTATCCCATGGCAAATGGCCTGGCTGAGGCTTTCAACAAGACACTGGTACAGATTTTGAAGAAGACACTAGATAAAAATAAATGAGATTGGCTTAACAAATTGTTGGAAGCTTTGTGGGCCTACCAGATGACATTCAGGACTCCCACTCAGTGTACACTCTACATGCTTGTGTACGGGTCTGAGGCCATACTACCGTTAGAAGTTCAGACGCCGTCTCTCAGAATCGCTGTCGCCAACCAACTGACAATAGAAGAAAGTGAAAAACTCAGACTCGATGAACTAGAGAGTCTTGAAGGAAAATGACTAGAACCACAACAATATTTGGAGCTTCATCAAGCAAATATGGTACAAGCTCGTGATAAATTGGTCCGCCCGAGGACATTCAAAATTGGTGATCTCGTACTCATGCTCAAAAAGCCTATTCCTGCACACCACAAGATATGAAAAATCTGAGCCAACTTAGGAGGGACCATTTGTCGTGGAAAAGGTCTACACATGAGGAGCCTACAAGCTAGTAGATTTTCAAAGTGAAAGACCCATCAAGCCAATCAATGGACGATACCTGAAGACATACTATGCAACTTAACATTGCTTGGCATGAAATTTTGAAATTTTGATTGTTCTGGGGTTATTTATGTGGTCAAACGTCTGTGATCGGGTCCAAAACTTTGTAATAAAATTAACCTCAATAAAATGAAAACTTTTGAAATTATATACTTCAACTTTCTCTTTGTACTTTTAAGTTTGATATCTGACTAAATTAAATAAAATATATATACAAATAAATGATCTTCTCACCAGTGCAAATTAAAATTTTCCCTAATAAACACTTTATTTTGTTCTTGTTATTGCTAAATTTCAGCTCACTAATATTTTTCCTGTCGTCTGCAGAGAAAAGATGTCAGGCTAGAGGCTGATCTTTGCTTTCAAAAATGACTGGAACCTCGTACTTAACGAGAAAAGAGCGCCGGAGGGTGGCACCATTGACTTTGGCATGGACTTCAGTCAAGTCGACATGGACTATGAGGGTCCCCTGATAGATGTCGTTAGCCATCAGGAAAAAGAAGAGCTACCATCGCTACTAAGGT
>NW_018164941.1:9522-26540 GCF_001263595.1 Phalaenopsis equestris
AAAATGAAGATCAAAAGACTCGAATATTATTGGCTGAAAATCATGTCCGGCTGTATGGATACAGCCAGAAAATGTCACCAGTGCCAAGTGCATGGGGTGGTCTTGTACCAACCTCCGAATGTACTACACCCAACCATTTTTTCGTGGCCATTCGAGTGTTGGGGCAAAGACATAATAGTTCTGATAGACCCTCCATCTTCCAAAGGACACAGATTTATACTTTTCGCTAATGATTACTTTTCCAAATGGGCAGAGGTTGTACCTTTACGAGAGGTTACGGACAACACATCCTTTAATTCTTTAAAAGCCAAGTTGTCTACCATTTTGGAGTTCCACGCAGAGTAATCTATGATAATAAGACTCCATTCAAAAGCACCAAAAATCAACAATTTCGTCAAACGGCACGGGATAAACTGGTGATACTCTAAAATTTACTATCCTAGGGCAAATGGCCTGGCTGAGGCCTTCAAAAAGACACTGGTATAGATTTTTAAGAAGACACTAGACGAAAATAAAAGAGATTGGCATAACAAATTTCTAGACGACTTATCGGGCTACTGGAATATGTTCAGGACTCCCACTCAGTGCACACCCTACATGCTTGTGTACAGGTCCGAGGCAGTACTATCGTTAGAAGTCCAGACGCTGTCTCTCAAAGTCACTGTCGTCGATCAACTGACAACAGAAGAAAGTGTAAAACTTAGACTTGATGAATTGGAAAGTCTTGAAGGAAAATGACTAGAAGCACAATAATATTTGGAGCTTTATCAAGAGAAGATGCTACAAGCTCATGAAAAATTGGTCTGTCGAAGGACATTCAAAGTTGTTGATCTTGTACTCGTGCTCAAAATGCCTATTCTTGCACGCCGCAAGATAGGTAGAAAATTCGAGCCAACTTGAGAGGGACCATTTGTCGTGGAAAAGGTCTACACAGGAGGAGCCTACAAACTAGTAGATTTTCAAAGTGAAAGACCCATGAAGCCAATCAATGGACGATACCTGAAGACATACTATGCAACTTAATATTGCTTGGCATGAAATTTTAAAATTTTGATTGTTCTGGGGTTATTTATGTGGCCAAACGTCTGTGATCGGGTTCAAAACTTTGTAATAAAATTAACCTCAATAAAATGTAAACTTTTGAAATTATATACTTCAACTTTCTCTTTCTACTTTTAAGTTTGATATCTGACTAAATTAAATAATATATATATATACAAATAAATGATATTCTCACCAGTGCAAAGTAAAATTTTCCCTAATAAACTCTTTATTTTGTTCTTGTTATTGCTAACTTTCAGCTCACTAATATTTTTCCTGTCGTCTGCAGAGAAAAGATGTCAGGCTAGAGGCTGATCTTTGCTTTCAAAGATGACTGGAACCTCGTACTTAATGAGGAAAGAGCGCCGGAGGGTGGCGTCATTGACTTTGACATGGACTTCAGTCAAGTCGGCATGGACTATGAGGGTCCTCTGATAGATGTCGTTAGCTGTCAGGAAAAAGAAGAGCTACCATCGCTACTAAGGTTAAGCACCAGAGATAATTCCTTAATGAAGGGGAAAAATATGATAGTACAGCAAGACCCAATGGAGGGGACTAGTCGCCTGCCGTCTATGATAGCTACACCAACTGGGGGCCTGGTCACTGCCAATGATGAAAAACCACCAGATGCACCGCTGCGGAGAACTCAGGTAAGAAATGCCAACCTCCGAAAACATAGGGATTTCTTACGTGAAGAAAGAAGATGCCAAAAGGAGGCAGAAAACTTGCTCACACCTATCCCTGAGGGGAATATCTACGATCCAGGCATGAGAGAGACCTCTTCTAGCTTACCTACTACAAACGATGAGTCCAAATTCACTACAGAGCTAGAGAAACCATGAGTTTCAGATGCTCTTTGTGCGGGTTCCCCAACATGCAACGCCAAGATACCTACACGTACACCAATTATAGGGGCATTTGTGGAGTGTCTAAACTGCAACATCCTCCAGCTAGAGCACTACAGTACTTTGGAGGAGTACGCGTCCACTGATGATGGATTTCAGACCGCTAATCATCCGATGGGGGAACCGTGTATCCCGTTGGATATAGAGTCGTATATCCCATTGGATCAAAGCTGTATATCCCGTTGGATACAGAGTCATATATTTTGCTGGAGATAGAGGGAGCACCAGCTCGGATTCCTATCGATGTTGAAATGATGGAACACCCTCAACAACCACCAGTGATCACCATGACAGAATTTGATAATTAATCAAAGTCAAGATAAGGGAATTTGAATTCTATGAAGAAATCCAAGGAAGGTTCATTAATATACTAGAAAGCTTAGATCTATACACCAGGTTCTTCTCCGAAAGCGATAAAAGAAGTATTCTTGACTATATATTTGACCTAAGGGAGCGGGTCTTCTAATGGAAAGAACCTATTCTGAACCACAAAAATGGATGTATGGAAAGGGCAGGATAACCATACAACGTGGCTGCTGTTACAACATCACCAAGGACAGACAAGAAAATCCTCCAGGGATTTTTAGACACAATCAGGTGGACCCACTACCTCCCATGATAAAATGGATGATTAAGAGAATGGTCCGATGGAGCATATTTTTAGCCGACTGTATTCCTAATAGTTGTATCATCAATATCTATGATGAAGGTGACTGCATATCCCCCGCATATTGACCATCACGACTTTATGAGACCTTTCTGCATGATATCTTTCATGAGAAAAAACAACATTTTATTTGGAAAAGAAATAGATGTCGTTGGCCCCGACAAGTTCAAAGGGTCTGTGGAGATTCCGCTACCCGTGGGTTCAGTGATGGTTCCTAAAGGAAACGGAGCAGACATTGCTAAACATTACATTTCAGGGGTACGACATCATAGGGTGTCTGTAACTTTTTGAAGGATGGATGACAGTAAAATGTCAAACGAATTTCGGTCGGACCCAGAGTTGGAAGAACTATTGTCATACGAGCTATGAGAGGGTTGCACCTCTAAGCACACACAAAGGGAACTCTTGTCCCCGAGTGTGTTTTGGTATGTCAGCTCAATCGGGAGCTCGCCCCAACAGAGACAGACATTCAGAGGACACCTTTTTATTGTGATTCAACACAACATATATGATGATATATGTATTAGTATGCTTAACTTGTGATATGTACCCAGTATGAGACAATTTCAGATGTACTTTGATGCACTCAACATATTGTACCTTTCGAGGCTTTGGCCTGTACTCAATCTGTAAAACCTGTTGAAGCAGATTAATGAAATTTCTTTCAGAATTTTGTTTGTTGGTTCACTTTCCCTTTACGGTGCGATTGATAAAATTCACGAAACCATACATTGGTTTGAGACTACAATGAACAAAGAACAAAACCAAAAATTTGATGATAATAAAATTCAATAAAAAAATAAATAAAAAAAAATCTCTTTTGAAAAATCAACCAACTAAAATTGAATTTAGAAAACATATTTTAATAATCAAATGTGATAAAAACAACAACAAAAGGAAATAAATTTGTTGAGTTGATTCTCTCGATTTCAGATTCTCTTACTCTTTGCTTGCACATCACGATTATCTTTATCTATACTAATTCTCTCCACATCCTCGTGGAATTTCACGTTCTTCACAAAACCTCTCAAAATTTCACATATCTTCTTCAAAAATGTCAACCTTTTCACATGACACATATCTATGGGTTCAACACCACAAAGTCTTTGTAATTTCAATTCTCATTTCGGGATCAGTCTCTAACTTTTGATTCCCTCCTTTCGAGGTCGGTCCTTAACTTTCGATTCTCTTTTTGAGATTGATACCTAAAATTCAATTCTCATTTTGGGGTCAGCCCCTAACTTTTGATTCCCTCCTTTCGAGGTCGGTCCCTAACTTCCCATTCTCTTTTTAAGATTGATACCTAAATTTTAATTCTCATTTCGGAATCAGTCTCTAACTTCTGATTCCCTCTTTTTGAGGTCGGTCCCTAACTTCCGACTCTCTTTCTGAGATTGATACCTAAATTTCAATTCTTATTTCATGATTAGTCCCTAACTTCTGATTCCCTCCTTTCGAGGTAGGTCCCTAAATTCCGACTCTCTTTCTGAGATTGATACCTAAATTTCAATTCTCTGTTTCAGATCAGTCCCTAACTTCTAATTCTCTCCTTTCGAGGTTAGTCTCTAACTTTCAACTCTCTTTCTGAGATTGATACCTAAATTTCAATTCTCATTTCGAGATCAGTCCCTAATTTTTGATTCCCTCCTTTCGAGGTCGGTCCCTAACTTTAGACTCTCTTTATGAGATTGATACCTAAATTTCAAATCTCATTTCGGATCAGTACCTAAGTTCTGATTCCTATCTTTTGAGGTCGGTACCTAAATTCTGACTCTCTTTCTAAGATTGATACATTTCTTTTGGGATTAATACGTAAATTTTAATTTCCACCTCAGGGACAACACCTACACACTGACTCTCATCCTCTATAAGCACCTAAAATTTGATAACTCAAACCCACTCTCAAATCTCCAGTGAGAACAATCCCAAGCGAGAGTTTCTACCTCCTGATTTTGATCAAATATTCGCTTGCTAATTCCCTAATTTTTCGACGAAAACAAATAGCACACACAATTCTAAGCCCCTACTATGTTTGTTATCTTAGGATTCCATGTTGGTCTTGTTGATCTTGTCAGCCAACGCCAATACGCGCGGTGTGCTTTGCTCAGCACACCACACCTATTATGGGTTTATTTGTTGACCTCACTTTTGGTTGAGGTTTAGTTTTCCCTCTTTAGTTGCCTAAGGTATAGCCATATGACTTTTCTGTTGAGTATTCTTAGAAAACTAAAAAGGAACCCTCACCATTAGAAATTCTAAACTCCTCATTGCTCAACTTGAAGTTCCACATATTGGTCCTAACCTCTAGCATTTAGTAGGTTGGGTCGGTATGAGGGAGCTCAAGATTAGCCCACATAGAACTATCTGACCTTAGGGTTAGCCCTGGGTGTTGGTCTGGAGCTAGTTCACTCACCTACACTCACTCCCACCCACAATCACTCACAACCCTAAACCCAAATTTGTTGACATTGATCCCTTGATTCTTTTGGGAGACTCATGTAGATGGTCCCCTAAATCCTCTAGCCTGAGGCTAGGGTTTTGCTAAGACCAGTACATAGAGGTTCCAAATAGCGATTCCATTGGTCAATAGTTCACATATGGTGGTTGGCTTCCCAATTCTACCAAAAATACCTAACTTGGCCTTTTGCCCCTAAATCCACCCAAATTACCTAAATGCCCTCGAAACCTTAAATTTGGCCAAAAATTCCCAAATTCACTCAAAATACCCAAATTTGTTCAAAAATAATTTCAAACCATTTCAAAATACCCAAATTACTCAAAATTACCCAAAAATTCCACAATTACCAAAATACCCCCAAAATTATCATAATTACAAAAAAACTCTAGGCACCCTAGACTTTCCCAAAACCATCAAAAATCACTTCAAATGTCTCAAAAACCAATTTGACCAATTTGACCAAAACCCCTCAAATTGCTTTTAAAGGCCCAATTTCCCAAAATTTACCTTAAATGTCCATCAATTTGGCCCCAATTCCCCTCAATTTCAATCCTAAACTCAAATTAATCTTTCATATGATCAATAAAAACCAAATCCAAGCCTAATTGACCCATGATTTGAGCTCTATTTTGATCCAAATCAAAACCCCCCAATTTTGACCCTATGACTTGATCTCACCTATTTGAACCATAAGATCCACTCAATTGCCACATCCTACTTAATTTGCCCCAATTTTGATCTTAAATCTTTTATAACACTTCTACACACCAAACTTGACCTTCATTTGGCCTTGGTGAAGCCTCAATTTCATTTAATTTTAACTAAAGTCCAAAAATCCCCAAATTTGTTCCAAATTGGCTATGTCTCCAAATTCCACCAAATTGAATGCCTTAACCCCAATATTGGCACCCAATTTATGTTGAAAACTCTCCATGAAATTCCTATAGACCATTTTCAATAATCAATTGGAACCTCACCCAACCTTAGCTCAACCTAGACCCAAGTCTAGTCCAACATGCCCAAATTGACCAAAATTCCAAGATCCTTCTAATTGAGCTTCTAATTGGACTAAAAATCATTTCAATATTTCACTAAAAATTTGTTGATCAATAAATTGGGCTCAAATTCATGACTAGCCTAACCCAAACCCAAATCTTAGCCATTTGGACCCAAATTGGACCCATGCACCAAAATTAACTTAGCCATCTCAAAGCCACCAAATTGACGACTCCACAGCCACTAAGTACACTCTATCGACCAGGCTAAAACCCCTTGGACCAGCCATGGTGAGCTATGGGCCATTGGATCCATAAATTAAGGGATTTATGCCCATTTATGGGTCTTAACCAAAAATCTCACACATCATCACTTGTCATTGAGGGTTAACTATAATTAACCTTCCCACTGGCTCATCTGACCTCCTGGCCACCTCCCTTAGCACTATCGGCCAGCCTAGTGGCCAAAAAACACCAAAACCAAGGGCCACCTCCTCGAGACATAAGCCAAAATTCAAACCCAAACTTACCCATCTGAGGTGGCAAATTCCAATTGGCTTTTGCACCATTTTATTTAAACCTCACCTCCATGGCAAAGAAAATCTGTCAAATTGCTCTCAGAGACTCCCTAAGACCTCCTCATTTCAAGCCCACCATTTTTCCCCATTGATCCCCAATGTGGAAGCTCAATTTTGAGCTCCAATTTCTGTCAAAACTAGGACAGAACTCTCCACACCTCCACAGCTCACCAAACTCCAATTACTTGTGCACACACCATCCCCACAGTTAGAGAAGTTGATTCACCATAAAAGTCCCCCTCTGAAATAGCCTCTAACCTAGCTCTAGACCAATAACTAAAAATCACCTTCATCGAATTCATACTTAGACCATCCACCAGGACTTGGGACTTCATCCGGAGGTTTGTTGGGACCAATCGAAGCTACCACATCCATATGATTGAGGCCTCCTGTCTCAGATAAAGGTATTGAACCTTAACCCTTATCCGAGCTTATTTTTACTCTCCATACGTATTTACTATATTTCATACTGTATAATCCGTATAGATATGTTCATCTTGAGTAGATGAAGGTATAGAAACAAACCCCATGCAATTTGGTTGAGTCTAGGCCAATATCTTAAGGTTTTAGTGTGAACGGCTCACGGGTGATGTCACTTGGGGACGATAACGTAGAGTCGTTTGATCGCGCGTGTATTCAACGGACGGAGGAGATCAAGTCAGATAGATCCATGGTGCATAAAGCGCGATCTACGTGGAGACTACATGGCTGGTGGCGTCAAATGGCAGAACGACGCGTGGAGCCTTCAGAGTGAACGAGAATGGGTTGGTGCCGCATGGATAAGTAGAAAAATATGGAATTTTTGAATTATTTTAAATGCCTAAACTTCAAAAATCCATATCTTTCTCTAGAAAAATTATAAAAACAAAAAAAAATTACTTTCTTGCTTAGTGAACAGAGGAGAATAATGTGGACCATATATAAATTTTTTTTTCAAACATATGATTTTAAATTAATTAAATACCCTCTGTGGTATTTTAATTCTGTATTTTAAATACTCCATGAATAAGGAGTGCTCACCATGGCTTGAGATTTTTAGAGTTTATTCCTCATGAGAGAGGAGATATTCTCTAATTTTTCCAATGTCAGAGTCAAAGTTAGAGGGCATCTCTATGCTTCTAACCCTAATTTTCAAGCTATGGTGAATATTTTGGCTTATTTTAATTATATAAATCAAAACATCACTTGAAAAATTATGAGAACAATTTTAGTAGGTTTTTTGTGGTAAGAGATATCTAGGAAAAATATTGTGAAGCTTTGAATCATTTTGTGAATTCCTATACTTAGTTAAATGTGAATACTTTATATTAATTTGTGCAAATTAAATACATGTAAAAAATTAACAAAATTAACTCCACATTGTCCATAAAAATCATATCTACCCAGTGTAAAAATTTAAAAATTATTTGGCTTAGTTTAAGCACTAAAGCGGATTTTTTAAAAAATCTTGTCTTTTTGTAATAAATTAAATACACTTAGAAAAAATTATGAAAAGTGGTTTTCTGAGTTCCTTGTGATGAGAGGCACTTAGGAAAAATAAAATTTAGTTTTGGTAGATTACTTGATTTTGAGCCTCATTTTGAATTTAAAATAATTAAGAATAAATTAAAATTCCAAAAATATAAAAAAAATATTTTAAAATGTCCCTAACTATTCTCTGATCACTTGAGACTCAATAAAATATTTTTCCTAATTTTCCTAAGTTAAAAATAAATTTTTTAAAAGCTTAAAAGTGAATTTCCTTATTTTCTCTATAAAATAAATATAGTAAATTAATTAAAAATCACAAAAATATAAAATTTGATTCTTTGAGTTTTCTGAACTTAGAGAAGTCTAATAAAAATATTAAAATATTTTTTGTAATTAAAACACTATTTTCTATTTAAAATAAATCATTAAAATTGATCTAAACTAAAATAATAATAATAAAAATTTAATTTTTAAGAAAATCATGAAATTATACCTAAATATTTCTCTGACCTAAGGAATCCTATGATAATTTTCTCATAAATAAAAATTTTATTTTGGGATAAATAAAAACTTTATTTTGGGAAGTTAAGTAAATCACCTTTTGAAAATCTTATCTTCTGGATTTAAAAAATTATCTAAATTAAAATAAAGTTTGAGAGGTCCACATATCCTCCTCTAATATCCTTATTATCTCATGGATATGATACTCTAAACTCTCAAAATCATTTAAGTTGTGTTTAATGAGTTATGAGGTGAAGTACCCCAAGGGCAAAGTGGTAATTTTAGACTTTGGTGCATTAATCAAAATTTAGGATTATCAAAGGGAAAATGGGTAAATTTAATCTTAATAAACATGTTTGGATGACTGAAATACAATGGAACTAAAAGGTAGAAATCCATTCAATGCACAACATCAACTAAAAGCTTAATTATCCTAATCTTCATAACTTGGAAGTCACTTAAAGATCAAATGATTCTTAAGTGATGGGCTCAGAAAGATGACAATTTACTTTTCTTAAGCCCAAGGTTGAGAATGATGTGATCATTTAATAAGGATATATGGCACTTAAATCAAAACTTTGAAAACCACCATTTCAATCATTATGATTGTTAAAGTCTTAGTAGTGACATAGGTTCGATGTCTAAACTCAAGTTGATTGGATTTAGAAATTGATATGATTGGTGGTTAACATCTTTAAGCACTACAAGCCTAACTTTAACTCCGGGCACCATAATCTTAAATGACTCAAACACACCTTAAGGGCACCCACTCACATAACTTTTAAATGAAACATCAATTGACTAATCTAGTATCCTATCTTGGATTCTTAAGCTTCAACGAGCAATGGGGTAGTCACACTCTAGCCTCAAATAATTATTGGAACATTATGATAATATCAAAGAACTCGGGATATTTCAAGATATATTCAAAATGATCTAGGGCCACACCTTGAACATTTTGAAATCTATTGGATATTATGAAGGGCAAATTGGACTTGCCATATTTTGTTCTAAAATTATCCACTAAGATCTTCCGAAATTCAACAAAATTATAACTTGGTGGGAGACTCTAGCCTTGGACATCCAAGTTCCTTTTCTTTTCTTTCACCTTCATTTCTTTTGAGTTTTCTTTTCTTTTTCTTCTTACTATGGCTCCTCGTACTGAGGATACCAATTGCCATACTTCTTTTTATGATAGGAAGTTCATTACGGTTAAGGCAAGCGTTAGGTAAAATGATTTTTTCATTTCAAAGAAGTTTATCCTTTAGAGATATTTTCTTAGTGAGCGGAGGGAGTAGAGAGTAATATCATAGAGAGGAGATGGACCAAGTTTTGTATTAAAATTGGTACCACCTTTACTTCAGGAGTTCTTAATTTGCAAACATGAAAGAACAATAGAATATATAGTTGTATGTGCGGGGAAAATTAGTCCCTTTTGATTCCTCTACTATAATTTCTAATTATGGACTTCTTGATATTTTAATGATGATTATTCCCAATTGTTAGTTTTTGAACCTGATTATGAAAAATCATCAAATTTTTAACCAATTCTCATGTTGAATGGAGGATTAGAGATGGAAAACTTGTGAATTTTCTCTCTGCTATCATGACTAAAGAATCCAAATCATGACACTACTTCATATTAGTTAAACTCTAACCTCTAACTAATCTGAGTGAAATTATGAAGGATATGGTTGTACTGCATTTTTGTATTCAATTAAGAAAGTCCATAAATATTGGGCTCTGCTATCATGACTAAAGAATCCAAATCATGACACCACTTCATATTAGTTAAACTCTTACCTCTAACTAATCTGAGTGAAATTATGAAGGATAAGGTTGTACTGCAGTTTTGTATTCAATTAAGAAAGTCCATAAATATTGGGTTTGTGATCAATCTCTCTAGCACCAACATGGTTTTGGGGGTACAACTCTAGGTTTAGGTCATCATGCCCTCATTTATGCTTTATATGTTAAAATGGTGGTTTTAGGAGAAAACTTGTAGAACCAAATTAGTCTTATTAGAACTATGACTAAGGAGAGTATTTTGTCTTATAAGATTGCCACCGGCGAGGTAGGTGAGAGTTTCTCCTACCCTTCCATCATATGTGCTAGATTCTTCACCTCTTCGATGGCAAGAGACTTCAAACTTTGAGCAAGAATGTTGTTATCATGCAGTGGTGGCAACACAGCTTTACGCAAAAATTCAATGACTATATAGACTAGCATCAACAGCATTATGAGTGCTAGGTGCATTTTAACTTGGTCATTATCAGCATTATTTAAAACTACCACTGAATGTGGGGCCTCATGCCATCCACTTTCTGGATGTCATAGTGTTCTGATACTAAGATGTTGTAACCTAACCTATGGGGAAGAATGAGGGTGATAGTGAGGGTAAAAATCATGAGGAATTGAGGGATAGTTTATTTCCTCTAGTTCTACGATACTAAGATGTTCTAACCTAACCTATGGGGGAGAATGAGGGTGATAGTGAGGGTAAAAATCACGAGGAATTGAGGGATAGTTTATTTCCTCTAGTTCTAACATTTATTTTTGCGTAGTAGTATATTATGTTGTGGAATTTTTTTATGTATTTTACTTTTGTAGTGTTTTAGTTTTTTTATATATATTTACTACTTAATATTGTATTCTGTTTGTGATATCTTATTTCTATTATAGAATTTCACCATTGTGATGTCTTTTTATTATTTCATAGAATGCTTATTTATAAATTAATATGATTTATTGTCCCTTTAGTTTGATAAAAAAAAAAGTTTGAGGTGGAATGTAAACTTGTGCTTAAGTGATAAACTATGTTTAATTTTTAGATTTCAAAATAAAGGATATCCTTAACTAAAATTTATTGTAGTTTAAGAATGTATAAACAAAATAACTAAAGGTGACACAAAAATTTATTAATCATTGAATCAAATTGACTTAATAATAACTAACCTCTTACACAGACTAATAATTGCTTTAGCATAAATGTTCTTAAACACTTATGCTTAAGTGACTAAAATTAAATTTAATTAATCATGTAAAAAGAAAATCAATATCTATCAATTTAAATAACTTAGTTAAGGTTAGCATTTTTAAATTATAATATTTTAAATAACAACTAGAAAGTAAATGATTTATTCAAGTAGAAAAGAGTTTATATTCAAAACTATTAAATAAGTTTAACCAGATATAATAATCCATAATAAAAAAAGGAAAAAATGAGAAGTTTGGTTGTTTAAAATATAGAAATCGATGAGTATTTGAGGAAAAGCTTACGGTTAACCTAAAAAAGAAAAAATTGTATCAATCTTCATTTCTAAAATAATAGAATCAAAAGCTTCCTTTATTGAAATTTAGAGTTCTATTATAATTGGAAGAAGAATATCTAAATTAAGAATAGTCAGTTGATAAGAATAATTAAGTTCCTATATATTTGTTAAGTTGAAATTAATTAAGCCAAAATCAATTGGTGATTTAAGGATAATTGTATTGAATAAATTCTAATATTAGTAATGCTAGGATATTATTAGTTAATCATAATTATATTCATTAATAATATTTGTGCATTTTTATTGAATATATTTATTATATTATTAAATAATAATAATATCAAAAGATAAGAGCTACCATTGAATTTTCAAAAGTTTAAATTTTGATATTAAATTAAGTGAGAGCAAGAAAAACATAAATTTGGGTGAATTTAATATGTGTAAAATATGATGTTGTCATATAATATTTTTTTTTACTCTGTTTGAGCTAATTTTATATTTTCTTGGGTATATTTTGTATATATGTGCAGTATACAAGAAAAAAAAACATAACATATGAAGGATATTGTGCAATTTTAAGATGGGCTCCCGAGCACTTGGAGGAAGAGCCCCAATATAAATCATGAGAGTGTCGTGGTGCCATATAGGGGGCCCCTCGGAGCTAGAAAGGAATATTTTTCAGCCAAAAACTTGAGAGCATGTCACTTCCACGCTAAAAGCCGACGCTCCAGCATCATAGAGTAGTGCCATAGTGACCTTAAAAAAAGAGTCGCAATGCTCCTTGCCCCAATTTGAAGATCAAGCTTCACGAAAGGTGGTGCTTTGACCCAACACTACATGCCACATTTGCAGTGCCCCAACACTCCCACCGACATAGGATAGCTTTGTGATTTTGTGATGATTTTGCCAAATTTTCTCTATAAGAAAACTTTTAAGAATAATGGGGGAGGCTTGGTAGTGGGGAGAGTGTTCTAGAGTGATAGTATTCGTTTGATTGGTTATGAGGAGAAAATGTTTGATTGTATCAAGAAAAAGGAGAACTAGGAAGGTAATCTTTTATTGGGAGCAATATTATTTCTATTTAGTTTTTCTATTCCATTTACTTTATAAACTTGGTTTGGTTTATTAATGAAATTCATATTTCTGTTTCAAATCACGTTTATCACTTACTTTTCTCTTTCTTAGATTTATTTTTATTGAGTATAGGAGAATTCATGTTAGTTTCTTGAACTTCAAATGACTATGATGATATGTTATCTTTTCAAACTTAATTTACAATGAAATTGGCCAATTTTATTGATAAAAATTGTTATAATCTAAAACTATCGAAAGAAGACTAGAAGCACAACAAGATTAAAACACAAGTGTTTGGTGAAACAAGTATTACCACTAGATATTTGCACATTTTAGCGATTGTCGGTGCCTAATAATCCTAGCAGGGTTAATAAAACTTAATAGTAATATGAAACTAGTGCCTATTATATCTGATCAAAAGAGAATTAGAAGTATCATGCTCATATTTTCATCTTAAGTAAAAAAAAAAATCACTCGGACTAACAAAGGTTTTTTTTAAACCAATTTAATGGGGAGTTCTAAACTTGAAAGAACACTCATTCACTTTATGCTCATATTTTCATCTGTAGTAAAAAAAAATCACTTGGA
Source organism: Phalaenopsis equestris (assembly GCF_001263595.1). Taxonomy (NCBI): domain Eukaryota; kingdom Viridiplantae; phylum Streptophyta; class Magnoliopsida; order Asparagales; family Orchidaceae; genus Phalaenopsis; species Phalaenopsis equestris. The sequence continues at coordinate 23,072 of NW_018164941.1, forward strand.
CTAACAAAGGTTTTTTTGAAACCAATTTAAGGGGGAGTTCTAAACTTGAAAGAACACTCATTCACTTTAGTCTTTAAATTTTAAAGATTGAATTTAGAAAATTTCTAGAATCTCAAATACAAAAATCTTTTGAACCAAACTTATGATTAGTAAATTAGTAAGTAAACTATTTTAAAAAATAATAAGTTATTTGTGGGATCAACACTTAAACTTAAACTTCATTATAACTTCATCGTCACATATATTTGCATGGTTAATGCCTGCATTATCGTAATGCATATAAATGTTCTTGCTAAACATTTACAAAAGGATATACCTTGGTGTATGATTTTCACTGATGATGCATTTCTTATGGACTTGAGAGAGAGAGAGAGAGAGAGAGAGAGAGAGCACTGATGATGTATTTCTTATGAACTTGAGAGAGAGAGAGAGAGAGAGAGAGAGAGAGAGTTCAGGAAGAACTTGATTTATGGAGGTCAAATTTGGAGTCTAAAGACTTTCGTTTGAGTATATCCAAAATACATGTGATATAATTTTAATAGTAGTAAATCTTAAGGTGAGGTTATAATAATGGTTGATCAAGTCTATAAAATAGGTGAACATTTCCGATATCTCGGGTATGTTGTTAAAAGTGATGGTGTTAGAGATGGAGATACTATTAGTAGAATTCAATTTGGATGGTTGAAGTGGAGGAATGCATCAAGCCTATTGGGTGGTAGAAAAGTATTTCTTGAACTTCAAGGAAAATTTCATAAGATGGTAGTGTGACATGGAATGCTTAATGGTCTAAAATGTAGTCCGTAAATGAGAAGTAAAAAATTTAGTTAAATTTACTTGAGAATAGAATGCTCAGATGGATGAGTGACTTTACACTTAGAGACAAAATGTGAAGCGAATTTATTTGTCAAAGGGTTGGAGTAGCTCCAAAGGCAAACAAGATTAGAGAGAGTCGTCTTAGATGGTTTGGTCACATTAAATGTTGGTCATTTGATCACCCAATTAGGAGAGTAGATGTTTTAGATTTGTCTTACATTAAGAAAGGTAAAGGTAGAAATAAAGTGACTTGGGCCTGTTGAATAAAAAATGGTCTTAATTTTATTAGAATTAAATTAAAGTATGACACTTAAATAGGACTCAATGGAGAAAAAGGTTTCATGTAACGAACTCTACTTAGTAAGATAAAAACTTTGTTGTTAGCTTCATTTTAACTTAATATTGTATGGTTAAGAGACTAAATTAGAAAAATATGATTTTCTAAAATTAGTTTGATCACACTAAAATAATAAGGAGATCACTATGATGTTTAAACTCAAATTAAATAGAGTCTAGCCATTTGAGCACCTAATATCTTCCCACTTTCCTTCACTTTATAGAGAAGAGCGCAAAGAAGAATGTAGGGTTACTTGTGCACGTTACATGAAGCAAAAGTAAAAAGGCAAAAGTCTGTAAAAAAAAAAAAAAAAGACTTGAAAGCTACGCCCACCACCTAAAGCTCAACAACTAGCATGCCACACCATTCCAACTACTTTCAGACAAAAAAAGGTTTAATATAATTACAGCAGCGGAGCAGCAGAACAGTAGCAGCTCTGGGAACAACACAAACTTAACTATGTACTTTTCAAGTAAATAGAAATCTCTCTCTCCAATCTATTCTCATGAGAAAGCATCAGACCCAAAAATTATTCTTCATTTGTCTTCTTTTCAAGGCCTACAAACAAGCAGCTATGCTTCTTTGTTTAAACAATTAAAACATGGGAATTTAAATCAATTCAACACATCTTTTTTTTATTATTTTACACTCCCTACAACGATATATATATTTATTTATTTATTCCTCAAGTTATGAGAAAAAATTTGCGTACCTAAGACATAGTCAGCGCTGCGTACATAATGGATGTTATATTTACGTAATATCTGTATTAACGTCGATGTAATCTCCATATAACCAACATATAACCTGTCTAAACTTACAAATAAATTTCGCGCTTCTGTTTTCACACATATATAGGTTACATGTAGGTTATATAGAAGTTACATGGATGTTACAAGGGATATACCAAGAATATAATGCTCATATAAAGCGACTCTAACCTTGATTATGTACGCAGCGTTGCATACGGCTTAAGTACGCAAATTTTCCTCGAAGTTATGGGTGGAGACTGCATTATTCAAAGGGTGCCTCAGTGTCGTGGGGAAAAAAAAAGCTAGAATTAATATGAACTAAAAGCAAACAATAAGAAGAATCAGAAAAAAAAGTTTAGATTATTATTTTTCTTTCCAAATTTACAAGTTTACCACTTTAGCTTTTTATTATGGTAATTGGGTGGCAATTCATACTAGTTATGGTTTTCAAAGAGACCACGTTTACGGTCTTATTATAATTTTATTTTATTTTCTTAATAGTTTCAATGAATCTTTTGATTTTGGGATTCAATTTTGATCATAATTTAGATTGTTTTTTTTTTTTTCCCTCAAGTTATGAGAAAAATTTTGCGTACGTAAGACATACACAGCGCTGCGTACATAATGGATGTTATATTCACGTTATATCTGTATTATATGCGTGTTATATCGCCTGTAACCTGGATGTAATCTTCATATAACCTACCTATAACCTGTTTGAACTTACAAATAAGTTCCGCGCTTCTGTTTTCACACATCTGTAGGTTACACGTAGGTTATATAGAAGATATATGAAGGTTACCAGGGATATACCAAGAATATAATGCTCATATAACGCGACTCTAACCTCGGTTATGCATGCAGCGTTGCATACGACTTACGTACGCAAATTTTTCTCGAAGTTATGGGTGGAGACTGCATTATTCAAATTTATATTACACCACGTTAGAATTAATATGAACTAAAAACAAACAATAAGAAGAATCAGAAAAATGAGTTTAGATTATTATTTTTCTTCCCAAATTTATAAGTTTACCACTTTAGCTTTTTATTATGGAAATTGGGTGGCAATTCATGCTAGTTATTGTTTTCAAAGAAACCTCGTTTACGGTCTTATTATAATTTTATTTTATTTTTTTAATAGTTTCAATGAATCTTTTGATTCTGGGATTCAATTTTGATCATAATTTAGATTGTTTTTAATCATAAAACATTAACGAAAATATAAATCAAATTATATTACAAAAAATATTCAACAAAATTCAAAATTATACGTATATGAATTTAATGAAATCTTGTAATATAAATATGAGAAAAAAAAATTATGAAAGTACTCGAGAATAAAAAGCAAGGAGTGAACTTTCTTTAAATATTATGATTTTCCGAAAAAGCAATTTAAGTTCCTACTGAATTACACCGCATCAGTTTGTGGCTTTCGGCCGGCCCAAACTCCCAAACCGAAAATATTCAAATTAATGCTCAAAATATGTTAAACATATTATATATATATATATATATATATATATATATATGCTCCGCGAGCTCTGGGGTGTACGCGAACAGAACA
>NW_018164941.1:26849-27316 GCF_001263595.1 Phalaenopsis equestris
TATCTATATTAGTATATTACTACTATAGTATATTAATATATTATTATTATTATTTTATTATATATTATAATTTATAAAATTTAATGTTTTAAAATATAATAAATTTTTTATATATAATTATTTTATATTATTTTATATTTCAAACAATAACGATTCGAACACGAACTAACGCATTACTGTTTATTTTTGATTCGTTTAACTAACCGAACGAAAAAAAATTGTTCGCATTCGCCTCATTTACTAATTGAACAAATCGAACACGAACTCATTGACGAACCGAACACGAACTGTTCGCGAACAACTATTTTTTTTTACAGTCCTACTGCTCAGTTGGTCGGGCATCTGTTTGTTAGTTGTAAGTATTTTCAGGTCACAGGTTTGATTCCCCCCTCGCCCCCCGACGTACTAGGGGTAGTCGGGGCTCCTATAATATCCTCTGGCAGTTCCCTCAAAACAATATATATATA
>NW_018164941.1:27376-41146 GCF_001263595.1 Phalaenopsis equestris
TATATATATATATATATAATATACATATTTATATTTTTAGGTGGAAACTAAAGCTCCAATCAACGAGTAACGTGCAATCTGAAATCTCCAGCAAACGGCGACAGCAGCAGTAAATCTAACAAAAGAAAGAAAAATTTCATCCGATATGGATCCAAAAAAAAATTATTCCTTGCCAGCATAAATCCAAAAGCTACAGTCCCATCCCTTTATCCCCATTCCGGCTTCATTGAACACCACAACAAAGTCTTCTTCTTCATTGGATTTTGCACAGATTCTCCACTAAATCAATTTACCACCTCAGCACTTGCAGATGAATCATTCTTCAACCCCTATAAATACGCACAAACAAAGCCTCATTGAACAAGCAAAGAAACATCTAATTTGGCTTCAAAGAACTTCATGGGAAAGCACAGCTGTGAAACTGGAGCTCTGCTCCATTCCTCCATTGCTCTGTTGCAAGAGCGTTTCAGAGAACTTCAGAGGATTAGAGAGATGAGGGAGAAGAGGGAGCTGCTCAGGTTGTTTTCTGAAACAAAGTGTATGAGTTCTTCCGCTGCTTGTATTCAACCGAGATGGTTCTATTATCCTGAGTTGTGGAATCCATCAAAGCTGACGAAGTATTGTCATGATGGAGGGGAGGGAAGGGAGTTACAGGATGAAAAAGTTGAGAAATTTAGTGAAGCAGAGATTGATACCTCTCTTCATCTGTAAAAAGCTTGCTTTTTTTAATTATGTGTATTTGGGTTGGTTGGCATTGCAACTTTTGATTTTGGAGTGATTTCCATATAATGTTGTGTTCGTTTTCTTTAGTTTCTTCAGTTGTTTCTTATTGTTGCTTCAGTCTCTGGTTGTTTTATTTTGTTTTTTTCATGCCTTTTTGTGGGAATTTGGAATTGGCAATTTAATTATTTGATAGCATTACACTGCCATGAAAGTTATTTTAATTCTTTTTATGCATTAGACCATGTTTTTCACTATTTAAAGATAAAACAGTGTATTTCTTATGTATATTAAAGATCTGGTGGTATAAATGTGAAAAGTACTGTTTGAAGTGTTAGATTTGTTAATACATCAACATTTGAGCGATAAGAATGTAAATGCCTCAAATTTAAATTAAGACAAAACTGTCCCTGTAAATAAATGCTAAAACAAAAATTTCATCACTCTTTAACTAAAAAACAATGCTAATACAAATATGCTGCTAAATATAAAATTTTATCATGTATAAATGCCACATTTGAATATAACGTTTTTTTTTAATAACAAATTTATTTACCCTTAGATAAATAAGGGTTTTTTAGTTTTAGCAGCTTAGTTGGTGCGTTAGATATTATGGCCTTAATAAGCAATCCAAAGGAATTATTAAGGAATGAGCTTAATACGTGAGGGAAAGAAAAATTTACATTCATACGACTCTTCCTATGTACGCATTTACATATCTAAAACTTAAAATTCAATTTTTTCATGCATACCACCCAACTTATGCATGAAAAGGTGTCTTTCACTTTTTGTAAATTAAATTAGTGGTATTTGTTGAGAAATTAGGGCGAAGAAAAAACATGAATCGACACAAATCCAGAAGGGTAAAGAGATTTAACGAGGTTCGACAAAGATGCCTACGTCCTCGAGAGCAGAGTGACGTCTTTCTTTTAATATTCACAAAAGAGTATAAAATACAGAATATGGGATAACACCTAGGGTTATATATAACTCTATTCATAACTTTAGACAGAACAACAAAGGAAACTTTGGGTACAATATGTAAATGTCAAATTACCTCTGTACCACACCCCCAACCCACATAAGGAAACTCCGTTGATTTGGACGGAATCTTCCGCTCCGCTCCAGCATTTGTCCATTTATGGTATAAGAGTCATATCTAACAAACTCCACCTTGACGAATAAGGATGCATTTCAAATTACCACTTAGATTGAACAATTTCTTAAATATTAATCTCATAAAAAATTATGACTTCACCTTAAAAAGGTTCCTAGTCTCATCTCATAGTTCTCACCCCATCAACGCCCAACAATTTCAAAAGAAAGGCTCTTATTGAAACATATAGCTCTAAAATATTTGGTGTTTCTTACTTTACATATGGATGGAACCTATGTAAGGATTTTCAACATGGGGATTAACTAAATAAAAATATAAATGATTATATTATTATGGACCTTATTAGGAGTCTGGTAATGCAAAAGATGTATTGGGAGGGTTCTTCTAACTATTATATGTTTTTTTTTACTACACTTGAGTTAAAGAAATAGCTAATAATTTGCCAAATTATATGTCATAGTTTCATACATTTTCATAAATAATACATTACTTTATGTATTTTTATACAAGAAAACTCCCATGAAAAATAACTAAAAAAATAAGAATTTTAAAGACAATGTTGCAACAACAATATCAAAACAACAATGCTATGATAGAGATTTTATCAAAAGGGTTCACGAGAGTAAGGCGCTGCATGAACAAATTTAAATAGTACAATACCATTGTAAATTGTTGTGGTGCTAGCTACCAGAGTGTCACAACATGATCAAGGAGTGGACTTTGAACCAGAAGACTTAAAGTTCATCGCCTCAACACTAATATTGGAGTGTTGCAATGTTTGGTCAACATTCAGTACTGACCCTTGAGAGCCATGGCATGACAACTCAATCAGAATGTTACGTGACTTCAAATCCAAATTTTGAGAGCAAAAAGGGTGGTTAATAATGTTGATAAGGCATAAAATAGTGGGAAAGTGCATTATATAATGTCTTGGACTATCAAGTGTGAGAGTAAGTGTCACATAGCTAAGAAGAGAGAATTAAATGAGATTGCAAAAAAAGGTGAGGGAGCAGGGAAAAGGATTTGAAGAAAATTTCAATAGTTAAAATTAAATATTGCACTCAAAGGTCTGTGGTGTCCTTGTTTACATTTCATTTATTTTTGTTTTACTAGTAAACTCTTGCACTTGTTTGCTTATATTAAAGGATTTCATAGTGTTAAGTTTGCAAACATCTTAGGCTAAGTACCTAGTAATAGGATTTGTTAATTTTCAATGTAATTTTTCATGATTATAGATTTTATCCTTTAAACCATAGAATTACTATTTATAATTATGAAAATTTGCATTGACAATTTACAAATCCATAGACTTGTCTCAATTTGAATAATTTATTTAGCATTTCCAAAAAAATATTAAAAATTCTATGAAAATTAGGATTTACGAAGTTACTATTTAGTTTTTTTATTCATACTTTAGATCCATCTTTGTGAGAATACACTTGAACTTAATCATTATATTACTAGAAATACATGTGCACTTCATGAATCATACATGTCCCTAAAAAACTACATTATGAGTTAATATCAACTAGAGGGACACATCAATCTTTTAAACTTATTTAAGATTGATAATAAGGTGTAAACTAGTCATTTATAATAGAAATTAAATAAATGGAAAATATTATAACCTCCATTTTAGATAATATGAACTTTGCACTAGGCGGTACACAATATCTTACTAGGTTTATTAGTTAAAAAAGACATTCTTCTTTATCTCTTAATATTATCTTGTAGCCATTTAATTAGGAAAATATATTAATCAGATTTAATATGACATCCTTTTTATGGACGTTAATCATATTATCTTTGGTAGATCTTTACTTTTTGATATAGATGTTATAATTTATAGAAATTAAAACATATATGAAATTAAATTTTATGGAAAATAAATTAAGGTAAAATAATGTTATGTTTAAATAGAATACTCCATAACAAGCTCAAAATTTATTTACCCTTATAAAAAATTTCATTCATATTAAATATTAAGAAGTTTAGTTTAAATAGAAGGTTAATAAAAATATAATTTTGTTATAATTGCCTTGACTTCTAAAAATCATTTCTTTTGTCAAATATCTTCCATCTAAGGTGAATGAATATCTATCAAAGTATTAAAATGTTTGTCATAATGTACTTCTATGTGAGATTCTTTCATTGGGGAACAATTAGCATGCTACATAGCTAATTCATGGATCATCAGTCTCTAATTTGATATATTATTATATTAATCTAAGTGAACATTCAGGGATATAATGCTATGTGGATGTTATATTATTAATGAGTTTTTATCAAAAATAACTTATCTCTATATGCAATCTCTGCCCTCTTACCTACAAAAAAAAAGTATTATGTGCATAGATAGCCATGGCATTAAAAATATTAATATAAAATATTTATTTCTAATACCTTGATTTCATGACATATTAAATATGATGGATAGAACCACAATTTTATTTAAAATCAACTATAGAAGTAGATGTCATCAAATCTATATTTGACGTAGTGATGAATTGAAAATAGATTTTAATTAAAAAGAAGTTTCGTTTAATTAATGCCATTTGGCTTAACCAATACTTGAGTACAATCATTTAAGGAAATAATCATCTAAGAATTCTCATGGAATATTGATTTCTTTTGTTGGCATCTCTTCCTATCCTAAGACAAGTAAGCTCATTCAAAAGTGGCCTAATCCAACCATAATTCAAGCTGATCATAGTTTGTATGTGTTACCCAAGTTATATCAAAGGTTTATTAATTAAATCATTATAGTTATGGCTCCAATCACTTATTATCTCAAGAAAAGATTCTTTATATTAGAAAAATGTGGCTGCTAATAACTATTAAAAATTTAAGTAGCTTTTAACAAGTTTATCAATATTAAAATTACTAAATTTTGCTAAATGTTCTTAAGTATTTTATGCTTGTTTAAGAGTTGGTCACAAAGAATTCCTAAAAAAAGAAGGTCATCCAATTGCTTTATTCAATAACAATTTAAGTATATGGGTTAAGGTTACTGGTGACAATATGTTGCTGGTGATCATATTGTCTTTTTTAACATATATGATCATGAGTTTTACATCACCAACTAGAGTTTATGTTGCTGGTGACAATATCCTCTTTCACAAGATTTTAATTTATTATGATCATGAAGCTCTTAAATACTTTAACACCCAAAACATATTTAGCTCCTATCATGAAAATTGAATATAATTATTTTAAGAAACACTTTTATCCTAAGGAATAAGTCTTATACTAAGAATAAATTTGTTGATGTTCTTAACAGGATATACACCCTAGTATAATGAACATGAAGGTTGCTAAAATTAATAAGATTAAAAATAATAATTCTAATTATAAATATTTAGAAATTTTTCTAGTTCTTAAATTGCAGTGAACCTATCATTAATAATGATTATCATATATTAGATGAATGTCTACTATAAAGTATGCAACCCTACCATCTTCTCACTTTGAGATTTCTTCTTAAGGAAATGCATTCAAAAAGTATTTCTGAACATCTTTTTCTTGATAATATATTGTCTATAATGGATGATGGGTTCTATTATCCTAATATTAAAAGGGATATAGCAAGCATTATTGTTCGTTATCAAACAGTTCAAGTAGCGAAGAATGACAAAGATTAATTTATAAGAATAGCTTAATATGGACTTTATCAAAGGAGTATTATACACTATGTCATGCTTTGACTCCATATTAGTAGTCCTTGATCATTTTATAAAATCACACCCACCATACCCTTTTGTATGACTGATGTATTACATATATGACCATCTTCTTTTGTGAGATAGTTTATTTACAAAAGCTTCCCAAAATATTTATCTTCAATCAAGATGTATGTTCTTAAAAATATAACGAAAGCAACTTCAAAAAAAATTAATTTTTTAATAGCATATCACCCTTAATTTGATAATCATATTAAGGTCATCTACAAAAGCTTAAAAGGCTTATGTGCCTCATATCCAATTATATAACAATTTGAATCTTTTTCTTCCTATTATATTGTTTAATAATAATTATTTAAAAAATAGATAATTTTTCAAGGTTCTTTTTCATAATATTAATGAATAAAAAAATTAATTATTTCATAAATTAACCTATATCATATAGATCTAGTGCACTTGCAATCTTATTTGCACAAATCATGTACATCAACTTTTCCAATAGAACTAACTTTGAGTTCTAATAAATATAAAACTAATATAGATGCAGATATGCCATGTATTGAGTTTAATGAAGGAGACTTAATATTAATTAATGTTGGACCAAAGAGGCTTTTTAGTTGGCATTTTTTAGAAGTTGCCCATAAAAAATTGGTCCAAATAAATTTATACGGAAGATAAATGATAATATGTGTGAGATAGATTTTTCAATAAATGTCAATTTTTCTCCTTTATTAAATGTGTTAAATTTAACACTACACTGTGGGCAAGTTGTGGGTATCATTACTCCTCAAAAAATAGGATTAACATCCAAGTCATCATTACTTCTTCTCCATGCTCCTTCACCAACCACTTTAGAATCTCATCATTTAACAGCCAAATGTTTAGAAAAAAATTGCTTAGGACTAAATCATCATCACATTTGATGGAGGTATTCAAAGCTTCATAATCTTTGATGAGGTCTTTTTGCATTTAAGAACTAATGACTTACTTTTATGAGTTACGTTAGTGCAGCTCATTATTTTTATAAGATTTCTTAAATTTTTATTCTCTAAGAAAGAGCCCTTCAAAGTTGACTAATGCAAATGTAGAAATCGGAAATCAACACTATCATCATTATCCTCAATTTTAAAATTATATATTCAATGCATATTTGGTTATATTGTGGACTTATATTATCTTGCTTTTATATCTTGATGTTGTATTTTGAATGTTGTTATTATACTAATGTATCATGATATTATATTTTGGGCTTACAAATAAAACTTAATGATTATATCATGTTCTATATATTGATTTCATATTAATAAAAATGGTGGTAAATATAATAATGGTGGTTGGTGTGATAATGGTGGTATATATGTTAGTAATGGTAAGTATGAAAATATTAGTCATGGATAAAATTTAGCTATAAAATTAAGTTTGAATTAAACCTTATGTAGTTTATCTCTTCTTCTCACTCTTATTAACAAGTTTCTTATATTGTTAAGCTCTTGGAATTTAGAAAAAAAAAAAGAAATTATTTATTAAGATTATTTACTTTTCGTATGTGCTTCTGTTTCTAAGTGAATACCTATTTGAGGGTGTTTGTTCCTAATTCATTGAGAAAGACTTTAAATAAAGTATTAAGATCCTTATGATAATGGGTTATTCATACATATTATTTTTTTTCATTTTTATAAAAATTATACATCTCAGATTAACATAATAATAACTTAAATATTTTCACCATCTTTTAGTTCTTACTATCATATTTATGCTCAATACTAGTTGCATATTTTGTACTATTCACCCATAAATATTTAACAAACTATCTATGCCATCATTTACTTATGTATCTATCATACTAGATTACCTTTATCTTATATTAACTTCTTAGAATAATGGATTCATTAAAAAGAATGAAAAAAGTTTTTAATGGAAGTGCTAGAAGTATAAGAATACAAACTAGACTAATAAAAATATTTTAGGTTGATGTTAATAGTATATCTAATCAATTGAGATTTCATCTGTACTTATTAATTATTTGCTCTCTAAAGAATCGTCAATTAAAAAAGAAGATGTCATGTTACATTTGAAATTTCTAGGTTATCTTTCTTTTTCACAAAATCAACTAAAGAAAAAAGCTTGATTAGTTTTGGTAACTTTGACAACAAATTTGGCTATACTAAAAATATGTATATAATTAAAAATAGAAAAAAAATATAGGAATTAAATTTTTAAAAACAAGTCAATAAAAGTTTAAGAATAACTACCCACTATAAAGCATATTTAATTACTAATAAATTATAAGAAACATTGAAAATAATAAAATTTAGCCACATTCAATAGCTCATGTGATAAAAGTATGAAGATCACAACAAATTTTAAATATTTTAATTTTAAATTTTCTTTTTTATCGTAATTACAACTTACTAATGTTGGTAGGCATAATTCTATAAAGAACTTATATAAATCAAAGATTCATCAAAGTGATAATTTGTAATGAAAAACAAATATAAAATCACTCTTTATAAATAATAATAGGATATTAACTAACTAACCCATATAAAAACTAAATTCAAAGGTAAATGGATAAATAGTATTAAAGAATAGCTAAATGGTCTCTAAATATATAAGATGGTGGTTGTAGTGAAAGCTTTCAGCAAAAAGAAGAAATGGTTTCACCGAAGTTTACACTGGCATGTGTAGCTAACAACAAATGATTAACATTGAGCATTAATATTTATAAAAGACATGAACCTAAAAGTAAATGATATGAAGATCATTTTTCACTATGAAAATATAAAAAAATATATCTACATAGTTAAATTTAATGGATTATTGTATAAAGATTAAAATAATTAATTGTCAAGCTTAAAATAAGCATATATAGTTTAAAGTAAGATCGTATTTGTAGTGTGATAGATTCATGTAGAAGAATAGACTTTTTAGATGAATTTTTTATCATTACTACTATGTAAAGGGTATCCAGAAAAATTGTATCATCATGCATTTAAGTGTTTTTGACATAGTGATTGTAGGTTTTATCATTAACAAAATTGAGAATCATAATTTATCAAAATAATTTGATATTAAGAACCTAAAGAAAGCCAAATAGGCTATTTGAATAAACAAAGATTAGGGCAAAGGTAAATATCTTGAATCTATTATAATCTCAATGTAATAAAAATGAATTGAATTTTTTCAATAATATGAAACTTAAACTGAAGAGCACGCCACTTATAAGCCATAAGATTTCAAAAATAGTTATGGATGATAGATAAAGAGAAACGTTTTATAACTAAAGTCCTTATGCATCAACTTTTAGCTTGTTACTGTATGCAATGATTTGCACAATATCTAAGACTGCTCATGGTAGTAATATCTATTAAAAAGTTTAGGTTCTACAAAGTCTTAGTTAACTTTCATGAATGATAAAATGTCTGTGCCACACAAAGAAGTGTTTTGACACCAACATCCAAATAGTACTTCAAAAATTTATCACCAAGTGAGCGATTGTTATACTATGAAGAGAAATTTGCCTAACTTATAAAAGCTTCTACCTATCATTATTTACTAAACTCATTAAAATTTATCTCTTGTCATTCTTTATCCTACAATTTTAATTTCACAACACATAATGAAAGTTTGTACAACGTCAATTTTAAATGTTAACCAACCTAACATCCAATCAACATAACAAACAAACAAATAACCAAAAAAATAAACTAGACTCCTAAAAATATCAATCTTCTTTGCCTCCCTCATCATCATCATCATCTTCTTCTTCTTCTTCTTCATCATCTTTATAATGAATAGGAGCATAAGGAGTGAAGTTGGGGAAATTAGGAAATTCCACATTGGATTCACCCTAAGATATCTAACCATAGCTTCCTCAAAAGCTATATCATGTTGAACCTCCTTTGCTTGTACTCATTGTCATAAGCATTTCTCACTCCAATTTCTCCAATCTAGTTTTGAATATTAAATATATCCAATTGTTGAATCATGAGTTGGTCCATAATGTTCTCAAGTGATGTAGAGCGAGAAGTAGATCGAGAAGTAGATGCCCCTGCAGCCTGCAGTTGATGTAGAGGGTCTATCACTACCTTCACTCCTAGTCTCAACAAATGATTCAACCCTCTGAATCGCATGCTTCCTAATAGGATTTTGTGGTTGTAATCTTTCCTCATTTCTATGGGGCTCTACTCCTGATTGCTCACATAGAGTAAAAATCAAAGCAGGTTAACCCAAACCACTAGCTATAGAGCTCTTAGTTATGCTTCGTGTATGGTGAACTATGAGAGCACCAACATCTATTGCCTTCATGTTCTGAATGCAATAGTTTAATATAGCTCTATCCTTCGTTACATCGACCAAATGATTTGCAGATAGTAATTTAGCAGAGATGAAGTGGTGTCATACCTTTGACTGAACAGTCAACATAGAAGCAGAGAAGTTAAATTTATTATTATTTTTAATTCTCCATTCTCCTCTTCCATCAGTCAGATAGGCAATCACTTCATCCAGCGATGAATTAGTCTTCATGAATGCAGCGTATTCATCTTGAAATACATTCCTCAGCCCATAAAAAGCATTGATCCTTTCTCCAGAAAATTCAAATTGCTTACCTCTTACAAGAATGTGATCATCATCATTGAACCTCAAGTTGGCATCAAACTCCCAAATCATTGGTACAATTGCTACTGTAGTGAAGTAGCAAAACCCTTCCCAATTTTTGGTGATGATCAATCTCTAGATTTCACCACCCGGGTTAGCAAACTCCCGTTCATGGATCAATCTTCTTGATTCTATTTGAGTGTTATAACTATGTTAGGCCTTGAAATTTACAAATCTTCTTCTATTAAAATCATCTGATGACTTTTCTCTCTTTACTTGTGGAGCCATTTGAAGTTCTATGAAAATTGAACTAAATTCCAAATTAATTACAAAGTCAAAAATCTAACTCCCCAAGTAAGATTATTTGGTAGGAAACTTTTCACCATGAGTTTTCTTCAAGCTTTTTCATCAAAAATCCCAAATTTTGGATTTTTCATAATGTAAGAAAAATCCATGGTGAAAATAAAAAATTTCTACGTTAAAGTGAAGCTCTTACCAAGAGCAGATGAAATGTAAGTTTTTTTACCTCCGAAATCTTCTCTATCGAGCTCAATGTGAAGCCCTAGGTCAAGGTTAAGAGGTAGGAGATGACCCAAGCAGTAAAAATGGAGTTTTATTGTGTGATTTTGTAGTTTTTAAGGAAATCTGGCATTTTCTTGAATTTGACGCATCTTGCGCCAAATCTGGCGCATCATGCACCGACTCTCTGTAAATTGGTGCATCTTGCGCCAATTTGGCACATCTTGTGCCAATGCCATAATCTTTCCAGATTTTATTTTCAGTGGAAATTTGCAGTGCACTGCTTTACATCTACCTCAAATTAACTCAAATGAACTTTTATAATCATAATTAAACATTACTCTAACACTAAAACTTCACAAACAACACAAAACTGACTTTTATTTATAAAATCCGCGCAATTACAAACTAACATTTTTCAAGCCAACAAACATCTAATTCAGTGCCCAAAGAAAACCAAAACATCCTAACACTGAAATCTAAACATCAAAATACCAAACTCAAACATAAATAGAGTTCAATAATAAAAGTAAATGCAATCCAACATAACAAAATAACTAAAGCAAGCAGTACTAGACAAAATGTTTCATGCATAGATTAAGTTCAAACATCTTCTTCACTCTCGTTCTTCTAGATATCTCCCATAGATTGGTAGTGCACATACAAGTTGTAGAAGGGTGATACACAAAAAATATATGCATATTTAGACTTATATTTTATATAGAAATTTTCCCAATTGCATGCATAAGATTCTGCACCTCTTTTTCTATCTTCTTAATTCTTTTCAACAGTGCGTTGGAACTGAAGTAAGGCTGAATAGGTGATGAATTTTGGGATGCTTTATCCATCAATACATTCATATCATTCTCATCTCCCATTCCAATGCAGTTGCAATAGACTTCTGGATCCATCAACTTCCAAGAAAGAAGCACTTTTTCCCAACTCTCATAAGGTACTTGCGATTGAATCCAGTAGCAAATCCATTGACAATCAAACCCAAAATCAATTTAACAATTATTGCACTAATGTTAACAGGTTTTTCAGTTTGAATGCAGTAGTTTAGAATAGCACTCTTCTTAGTTACCTTACTGATTTTCATAGTAGGAAGTAATTTCGATGCAATAAAGAAGTGTCATGCCTTAGAAGCAAGATTTAACAATGATGAAGAAAAACTTACATTTCCATCATCTATGGCCTCCCAATTTGCATCTTCATCAGTAAGGTATCGATAGAGTTCATTCATATTATCTCTCGTAGGGGTAAAATTTGCATAGTAGAAAATAGGCACAATTTCAATCATAAACATCTCATTTATTCTTGAAGGAGTGAATTGCACAAACTTGCCTCGCACATAGACAATTCCTTGGTTGATTCCATGTAGATTTGCATAAAACTCTTTCGCCACAGGGACAACTATGGCGACAGCAGTGTAACAAAGCACTTCCCAATGTCTCTGCGCAAAAATCTCTTTCACTCGAGTATTCAGTGTGTTGAATCCCCAATTCACAAACCCCCTTTCTTTGATTAACCTCTTCTTCAATAGAACTCGATCATGCAACTTCTATAGATCGAAACTAACAAATTTTCTCTAGTTGAAAATTCCAAATCTAGCAAAATTTTTAGAGTGGGATGGCATTGGAATTGAAATCTAGTAACTCTTCCCTCATTTTCCCCCATAATATGGACTTTAGAATTAGTTTTTTAGAGTTATAAGGAGAAGAACCTGCCTAAAATGGCTAAAAACCACCTGTTGAAACATTTTAAGTCATTTTTGTTGTCGTGGTGCATCATGTGTCAACTCTCTGGAATGTGGCGCATCATGCGCCAGTTCCAAAAAATTCACCATTTTGATTTCGATTCAAAAAATTTTCAATCAAAAAATTCTCAATTCTTCCATAAAATTAGGTAAATGAAGATGTTTTTAAATGATTTTCTCACATACATGGACTCTATGAAAACACAAAATACACGGACTCTATAAAGACACAAATATAAATATACGTAAATATTCTAAACAAAAACACAAAAGAAAAAAATAATAATAATAAATATGTGTTGCCACCCAGAAAACACTTGATTTAATGTCGTCAGTCTGACGTTCCCAATCTTTATTCTAGGTGACCCAACACTACAGTCTCTTTGAAAACTGTTCTTTGACCATCAAAATTTGGTTTCAATCTGTGCCTATTTACTTTAAATAACCTTCCAGTCTTAGAAAATTCAATATAACAGCTCCATAAGGATATACTTTTACAACTTCAAATGGCCCTTTCCAACTAGACTTTAGTTTTCCAGGAAATAATTTCGATCTTGTATTGTATAATAAAACTTCATATCTAGGTTCAAATTCCTTCTTTATTATCTTTTAATCATGTCATTCTTTCATTTTTTCCTTATAAATCCTAGCATTATGATACGCCTAAAATATATATTATTTTTAGACACATTTTTTTACCTATTTTTAAGATATTGCACTTTAATGGAAGGTATTTTTGTGTTTTTTTTTCATGTACAGGTGAAAAGGTGAAAAACGCTTAAAGGAGTGAAAAATGATCAAATTTGGAGCAAATAGGTGAAAAATGTGCAAAATTATTTTGGCGTCTAAGCACCAGATCCGGTGCTAAAGCACCGGGTAAACAGAGAAGACCGCGCCTAAGCGCCAGAGGCCCTGCACTTAAGCGTCAACGGCAGTTATTGGACGAGTAAATTCAGTTTTTGCGAATTATGAAGAGGTTTTTGAGGCACCTATTGGCTTAATAGGTGGTTACAACCACCATGGACAAAAATTATAGCGAAAGGATGTATCTCTTGGGGAAACACATCGAATTAAGACACATTTTGAAGAGATACCATGTCACCATTTGGAGAATTATAAAAGAAAGAAGATTTGGACTTTGAAAGAGGTTCTGAAAGTACTGGAAAAGTTTTGAAAGTTCAAAAATTGGGGAGTTAGTTGGAGAGATTTTCAGGCACCACATATTTATCCTTTTTTTTATTTCTAGTTTTATATTGAGAGTGTTGTAGAAGAGAAGAGATTTAAAGGAACTTCAAGAGTTTGGTGGAGGGCTTGAGATAAGTTTTTATCTTTTGATTTAGACTACTTTTGGTTTTAATTGAGACTTGTTGTTGGTTTGA
>NW_018164941.1:41361-47096 GCF_001263595.1 Phalaenopsis equestris
GAACTGGGATGGTATTGTCTCAGTCAACAATTGAAAATAATCACATAAGGTTGTATGAATGAGAATGTAGTTCATATGATTGAGTGCAAATAAATAGGGAAATATTCATTGAAGGGTGTAGAGTTAGAAGACTTTAAAGTGACAGGTTAAAGCCCACAACTTGGTTTATTGTTTTAGGTTCTGATACAAGATGTTACCAGGTGGAGGGAATCGAGGGAACTCTAGAGTGAGACCTAGTATCTTCCTTGCCTAGTCGGTCTTCAAAACTATTCAAACTTTAAATTAGCTAATGTTCTTTATAGCATCTCTAGTAAGGATACAAAAATCATTGCTTCTATTTGACACAATACAATATGCATACATCTACAATAAAATTCCTATACTTATTACTGATTCATGAAAAGGAGAAAGATATTTTCATATTTAGTGTTTTTCTTCAACAAAAACTCAAGTTATCTTTTTAATTTTGTACTGTTTTTATCAAAATATTAAATTTATCAAAAATATTTAAACTTTCTTTACTGCAAAAACTTAGTTTAAATAATTATCTTTTTAAAAATAAAAAGTTTTCCAAAAAGTGCATATTGCATATCTTTCCTGTGGGTTCGATATTCAGGTCTTAATCAAAAAGTCTTATATTACTTGATAACGATATGTATACTTGCGTGGTATCCCAATATATATAAATTAAAAGTTAAATTCTTTATTTTTTTCAGAATCAAGTTTTTGGTTTTGTTGCGACATAAGGAAATATAAGTGAAAAATATAATCAGAATTATTATTTTACTGTTGCATATAAGAAGTTTTGGGATCATGTTTTTGGCGTCGTTGTCGGGGAAGTGACGTTAAAATTGTAAAGAATCTATTGATTTAAAAGTAAATTTTTATTTTTAGAAAGTCTTATTTGAACTTTAAGTTATTATATTTTATTTTTTGTGTGTTTAGTTTTATTTTCTTTTATGTTAGTGTATGCAAAGTTGAGGTTCTGAAGGACTAGTGCCCTATGATTCTGAGTTAGAGAGAACTGTTAGAAAAATTAGAAAAATAAAAAAAAATAAAACTCTTGAAAAATCCAACAAAATTATAGAAATGACAAACCAAAACGATCAAAATGCTGAAATTCATCAAGAGTTTATACTTTTAAGAGATTATGCCAACCTACTGTAGATGAACGTCATTGTAGTATTCAAAAACCTACTAATTCATTTAAGCTTAAACCTGTTATTATCCAAATGGTATCAAATAATCAGTTTGGGGTATCACCAACTGAAGATCCAAGATCCAAATTTACATCTTGCTAGTTTTTTGGAATTGTGCGCTACATTTAAATACGATGATGTATCAGATGATGTTAGAATACTTTGGTTATTTCATTTCTCACTAAAGGATAAGGCTAAGATGTGGTTGAATTCGTTAGCATCTGGATCTATTAGAACTTAGGGTGATTTAGCACAAAAAATCCTTGATAAATTTTTTCCACCAGCAAAAATTATGAAGCTTAGAAATGATTTTACATCTTTTAATTAGTTTGAAGGGGAATTTATTTATGAAGCACGGTAAAGATTTAAAGAACTCTTAATAAAGTGTTCATACCATGCTATACCAGATTGGCTAATAATTCAAATTTTTATAATGGATTAGTTGGATCTCTTAGATCAATTATCGATGCCGCTGCTAGTGGTTCATTGATGTCAAAACCATTTCTTGATGCCTCTGTTTTGATTGAAGAAATGGCTACCAATAAATTTTAATGTCCTTCTGAGAGGGTGAATCCTAAGAAAGTAGCCAATATGCATGAATTTGATGTATTTACTATGTTAGCAAATCAAGTTGCTGCAATTTCAAGGAAGTTAGACCAATTTGGAATGAATTTTTCTCAACCATTTTTTATGATTGAAGAGAATTTATTAGACCAAATAATAGATTCTCAAGCATCATTAGAAACTTTGAATGGCATAAGTAACAAGCAGAATAACCCATGTTCAAATTATTATAACCCAGGTTGAAAAAATTATCCAAACTTTAAGTGGAACAATAAATTGGGTAGTAATAATCAGCAATGGGGGTAAAACCAAGTAAACCCATTGGAAAATTGGAACAATCAAGAAAATAATAATTATAGATCTACTTATTCTCCAAGATTCAACAATAATACAAAATTTAAGGAGAAGAAGTTGTCTCTAGAAGAAGTGGCGTTGCAAATGAGAAATCAATTACAAAGTTAAGGAGCTACAATTAGAAATTTTGAGAATCAGTATGGGCAAATAGCATATTCATTAAGTAATAGATCCCAAGGAACACTTCCTAGTAATACTGAGTCAAATCCAGAAGACCAAAATAAAGAGCAAGTAAAAGTCGTTCAACGTAGAAGCAGAAGAGAGTTGGAAGGTAGGGTTCAAAAAGAAATTGAAGTTTATAGATCTACTTATCCTCCAGGTTTCAACATTAATACACAATTTAAGGAAAAGAAGTTGTCTATAGAAGAAGTGGTGCTATAAATGGGAAATCAATTACAAAGTCAAGGAGCTACAATTAGAAATATTGAGAATCAACTTGGGAAAATAGCAAATTCATTAAGTAATAGATCCTAAGGAACAATTCCTAGTAATACTGAATCAATTATAAAAGACCAGAATAAAGAGCAAGCAAAAGCCGTTCAACTTAGAAGCGGAAGAGAGTTGGAAGGTAGGGTTCAAAAGAGATTGAAGTTGAGAGAGAAGAAATTGAAGAATCAAAAGAGGACGCTCCAACAGATTCTGAAAAACCTATTTCTCCACTAAAAATTGATTTGGAAAAACAACCACCTCCATTTTCTAGCTTCGTCAGCAGAAGTTGGATAAACAATTTTCAAAATTTCTGGAACTATTTAAGAAGCTTACAATTAATATTTCATTTGTTGAAGTCTTAGAACAAATGCCAAGCAATGTAAAGTTTATGAAGGATATTCTTAACAAGAAAAGGAAGTTTAAAGATAATGAGACTGTTTCACTTAGTGAGGAGTGTAGTGTTATAATTCAGAAAAGGATTCCTGAAAAGCTTAAAGATCCAGATAGCTTTACAATTTTATGTGCAACAGGATACAGACTTTATGGGAAAGCTTTATGTGATTTAGGTGCAATCATTAACCTTATGCAATTATCAAATTATCAATATTCAAAATATTATCAATATTCAAAATATTGAGATTAGGAGAAATAACACCTACTACTATAACGCTGCAGTTAGAAGATCGTTCGATAACACACCCTAAAGGAGTTATAGAAGATTTCCTAGTAAAAGTGGATCATTTTATCTTTCCTGTTGATTTGATTGTGCTAGATACGGAGGAAGATAAAGAGATACCTATCATTTTAGGGAGACCTTTCCTAGCCATAGGAAGAGCAATTATAGATGTGCAGAAAGGGGAATTAATAATGTGCATTAATGATCAAACTGTTATTTTCAATATTTCAAAATCAATGAAATATCCTATAAAAGGTAAAGATGATGAATGTTATAGAATGTATCTTATAAGATATCTAAGTGAATGTCATTTTAAAACAACCTATGAAGAAAAATCTGAAGAAAAAGATTTGGAACACGAGCAAGAAGAGGAATTAAATTGATGTGAAGAGCTTTTTAAGGAAGATTTAAACTATGTTCGAGAAAGTTTTGAAACTTGACTGAAAATCAAATTACTAATCATTTGTCCAGGCTTGAGTTAGAAAAACCACTCTGTTTTGAAAAAGAAATTAATGAACATTTTCCAGATGAAAAGTTGTTCACTATTAATGAGTGGTATGTTTCGTGGTGTGCTGACATTGTGAACTTTATTGTTAGCTATATTATATCCTATGGAATGACATACCAACAAAAGAGGAAATTTTATTTCTGCAGCTAAGACTTATTTTTGGGATGACCCATTTTTATATAAATAAGGAAAGGATCTAATTATTCAAAGATGTGTACCATTAGAAGAAACTTATGGAATTATCCAAAAATGTCATAATTCTGAATTTGAGGGACATTTTGGTGTTGATAAAACAACATACAAAACTTTACAATCTGGATTCTATTGACCTATTTTTTAGAGATTTTAATGCTTATGTCAAAACTTGTGAAAGATGCCAATGAGTAGGCAATATTTTTAGAAGAAATGAGATGCCCCTCAATTATATGCTAGAAGTTAAAATATTTGATGTTTGGGGATTAGATTTCATGGGACCATTTATACAATCTTTCAGAAATTTATATATTCTGTTAGCACTGGACTATGTATCCAAATGGATAGAAGTTGTTGCTTTACCTCGATGTGATGCTCAAAGTGTTGCAAAATTTTTGAAAACGAACATATTTTGTAGATTTAGGATGCCGAGAGTTATCATTACTGTTGGGGGAATTCTAAATAGAAATTCCATAATGGAGAAGTTATTAAATAAATATCATATAAATCATAGGATTGCTACTGCTTATCATCCTCAGAAAAGTGGTTTGGCTAAAATACCCAATCGGGAAATTAAAAGAATTATGGAAAAATTTGTGAATCCAACAAAAATGGATTGTTCAGTGAAACTTGACTATGCTTTGTGGGCTTATCGGACTGCATACAGAACTCCTACAGGAATATCCCCATATAAGCTAATATTTGGGAAAGCTTGTCACTTACCTGTTGAACTTGACCATAAAGCATATTGGGCAATTAAATAGTTCAATTATAATTTGAAAGATGCTGGTTAGAAAAGGTTATTGAAATTAAATGAGCTTGAAGAGATAAGAAATGAATCTTATGAGAGTGCCAAGATTTATAAAGAAAAGATGAAGGTGTGACATGATCGAAGGATTCTTACTAAAAATTTTCAACCAGGGCAACAAGTTTTGCTATATAATGCAAGGTTAAGATTATTTCCAGACAAACTTTAGTCCAGGTGGATGGACCCATTTGTGATGATAAAAGTTTATCCTTATGGAGCTGTGGATATTAAAGATCCTAAGTCTGAGAAAATATTTAAAGTTAATGGACATAGACTGAAACCTTATTTTATAGGGTAAATTAAATGATTTTCTGTGTTAGGTCAACCATAATAAGCACTGGTTACGTCAGGCTAATGATGTTAGACTAAATGTTTTGTGTGAGGCAACCCATAGTTATCAGTGTATTTTTATTTTGATTGTTGTTTCGTTTGTCATTAAGAAAATTGGGGTAGTATTTTTGAAACTATTATGTTTTAGTAAATATTTTAAGACTTTATTTAGTGACCAAGACATGTTAGAATAAGAATTTGGATGTTAAGTTGCCTAGTGCAAAAATGCCTAGTGCAAAAATGTGCACTAAATGTGCACTGGCGCTTAAGCGCCAGATCTGGCGCTTAAGCACGGCAGTTTAAACACATGTGCAAAATTAATATCCTAAAAGGTTTAACCGCAATTAGTTTGTAAAAACATGCCAAGGCAGTTTCTAAATGTGTCTAGGAGTTATTGGAAGGATTTAGGCCTATAAATAAAATGGTTTTCTGAAGGAATTTCACCCCAGATCATTTCTAGCCCTAAAAGTCTAAGGGAAAGTGAGATTTAGAGAAAATGTCTTCATGGGAGAAAAATTTGAAGAAAAAGGAAGAAAATCATGAGGAAAATGTTCATCAGTTAAAGTGCAAAAGAGATGTATAACGGTTTCTTAGCCGTTAGTATTGAAGGGATATCAGAGAAGATCAATAAAATTAAGAATACTATGGCTTTATAGGAGACCTAGGTACTTGAGT
>NW_018164941.1:47380-47781 GCF_001263595.1 Phalaenopsis equestris
TGTGTTACTTAGGTGTTTAATTGTGAAAAATTCTTAAGTGTTTGTATTTAGGAAAATTTTCTCATCCAAGACTATTTGGAATGAGAACTAAGTATTTAAATGTATTTGTACTCGTTTGTGAATTAATTTAAGTTAGTTTGTGTAAAATTTTGTGTTGTTTTAGCCTTAAATTGAAATAGTTATTAAGGAGAATTTTGAGATAAAGGAGAGTTACAGGAGGTTGAAAATAGTCATTTAAGTGCTATGAGACCATTTAGGGGTAGTTTACTTGGGCAAATAGTGCATTTTAATTTAATTTGAAAATTTTAAAAATCGTGCACTAGCGCCTAAGCACCACATCTCACGCTAAAGCACGAGCCAACCCAAGAGGCAGGCGTGTCGGCACTATTTTTGGTGTGGGG
>NW_018164942.1:0-406 GCF_001263595.1 Phalaenopsis equestris
ATTAACTGCAGATCAAATCGTCGCCTTCATCGCTGTCATTTTCATTTACTAACTCTGCATATTCATCAACTGATGCGGCTGGAAAGAGATTACCATCTCTGCTTCGGTCCCCAATTTTCGCAGACTTTTTGCTGCTTGCTGTCCTCCCACTGTTCATCTGTTGAGATAGGAAACATCAAAATTAAAAAGGAATTATTACATACAGGACGATCCAAAGTAGTGATATTTACAGATTAGTCAACCATGTGATTTTTGTTAGCTACAAAAGGGATGGATGTATTTACGGGCGGCACGATCAAACTATTGAGAATTTGATAAAATGAAACATATGGGTAGAGGTTTTATCAAGAATTTTGATGTTTAAGTGAGAGTTTGAAAAATGGATGAAAGAGGGCGGTTGATTTGT
>NW_018164942.1:506-4966 GCF_001263595.1 Phalaenopsis equestris
CAGATTATTTTTAATCAGCTTATCAACAGATTAATCAATAAACTATAGCTGCCTCAAACAGACCCTTAGTCCTCTACCACACATATTGCATTTTATGAGAAATTCAGATTTTTAGAGCCAAATCAATTGTATTATAGTTAAAATTATTTTCCTAAACTATGAATTTTTAGTTTGGATGTAAATATATTTTATGTTAATCAGCTAATAGTAATAAAGAAGTAGAGAATAACAAGCTTCATCACATTTACTATCATGACATCACACCTGTAATAAACTAATTTAAAATACTTGCATAGGTAATGCACATTTTGCTATAAAATCAGGATAATGTGCATTTTAATAATCACCACCCAATGTCTATTTATTTACATATTTAACACCAAAACTTTACTTTTTTACATTTATACCGCCCAAATGTTTAATATCACATAAAAAATATCAGATCTTCTGCTTTAAAAATTGAAAAACATATTTTCATGCATAGGTGAGTCGGCATGTACGTAAAAATTGAAGTTAAGGTGTTTGATATTTAAACACAAATGAACTGAGAGGTATGTATGTAAATATTTCTGTAATATATTTAACCTCACTCCATAGATTTGAAATATGATAACTATGAGTTTATTTTCTGAACCATTTTCAACAGCTTCTTTTATGTACTAACCAATGAAAGCAATAGTATACCTTCAAAATTAACTTATAATAGCCCAAATAAAAGAATAAACTCCTATGTTCAAGATAGAAACATGAAGCACAAAAGCATAAAAAGTAGAGAAACAAATACATGCAAAAAAGCCAACCTGAATTGTATTAATGTGTGTTTATGTCATTTGGTTGATCTTCAGGGAGCAGTGGGAAGAACATTTGTGGTATGGATTTGATGCATATTTGCATTTAGGGTCCACATTCTTCCTCCCTCTCACCCCTAAACCTCTGCTGCCTCTTTCTGTGCTCACAAATGCAGCAATTCCTGTTAATTTGAGCTAAAGAAAGTTTAAAAACAATATATATATATTTACAACGTACCACTTAATTCCTATGTATTTACATATATAAAACCTAAATTTCAATTTTTACATCTATATACACCTTATATATGCAAGAAAAGTTGTGTTTAACTTTTTAAAAGTAAAAAAAAAAGTGGCACTTTTTATGTGACTATGAAAAGATAGGCTGGTATAAATGTAAAAGGTAAATTTAGGTGTTCGATATGTAAATACATAAGAATTGGGTGGTATGCATGTAAAGGACCAAGAAAAAAAAAAAAAAAAAAAAAAAAAAAAAAAAACTAGAACAAACCTAGCTTGCCTTGCTTGACCTCAGTCTTTTTTTTGGTCCTCTGAGAACAGTATTTTGTGCATTGATGGTAGGGATTAGAAGCATATGAGCAGGTTGGATTAACATTATTAGTATTCACAGTCATTAATCCTTCCTTTCTTCCTTCTATTTTGCAAATCAAAATGAAGAAAAAAAAAAACATCAAAATCTAATGATATCTCAGTGTTCTAAATAATTTAAACCATTTGAAAAAACCTTAAGACATAAAGGGAAGAATGCAAGAGGCTTCCTTTATACTTTCAATCATATTGGACTACTAATTCAGCTAACTATATGATTGAAAACGCCAGAAAATAACATTTTTTTTTTCTTTTGGGAAACATATATATATAGGTAGCACATGCATGACATAACACTTTGGAGTTTTAAACCTATACATTAAAAGTGGTAGCAATGCTATTTTTAGGTGATATTAAAGATTTGAGTGCTATGTGTGTAAATCTGAAAGTTTAGTTGTGAGATATGTACAACAATAACAAGCCTTTATCCCACTAAGTGGGGTCGGCTACATGAATCATTTTTCCTTACCGAGTCCTATTGAGTGTCATATTTTCATTTAATACTAATAAATTGAAATCATTTTTATATAATATGTCCGGGCCTTTTTAGGTCTACATCTACCTTTCTTAATGTAAGTCGAATCTAAAAATCTACTCTTCTAAACGGATCGTTAGATGGTCAATGTTTAATGTGACCACCATCTAAGACAACACTCGCTAATTTTGTCAGCCACTGGAGCCACAGATATATCAGTTTCGCATTTTGTCTCTGAGTGTAAAGCCACTCATCCACCTAAACATTCTCTTCTCCGCAATATTTAATTTTTTGCTTCTCTTTTATAGGTATGTATGTAAATGCCCCTTTTTTTTTAAGGCAAGGTAAGGGTCAAACCTGGCAACTTGAGATTCTTCACCTTGTTTCCAACTAATGTGCTATATATTCCAGCAAAAAGAAGGCGAAAAAAGAAGATGTAAAGGGGGATCACCTGATTTAGCTCTTTTTGGTGAGATTTTCTGATTTGAGTTCTTTCGAGCGCAGAAATCTGTGCACTTGTGGTAAGGATTAGATGCGTACCCACATAAAGGATCCACATTTCTTCTTCCTTCCACATTTTCTACATTTTGCTCCGCAACATCTGTTGGAGCTGCGCCAACCTCAAGAATGAGCAAATCAGATCCAGAAATTGAACATAAATTCGAATGTAAAGGAAAGTAAAGGAAGAAAGAAGTTGTGGAGGATAGCTGTTATCTTTATCAAACACAAAGGACAAGAGAAAAAAAAAATCAAGATGCGCCGGAAAACCACAACAAATTAGTGATATATACACAAATATTTTTTGTTGTACTAATGTTAAAGTAAGAAAATAATTTTTATGCACTTCCAATATAATTTGTATCCAAATGTTTGATACGCTATCAACAAATTTTTATCATCCAACATGAATCTCGAGACATGATGCATATCTCGAGATAAGAAAAAAATCAAAATTTGATTACAAGACATCCAAAATTTGACGAGACGAACCCAATGATACCAAAATTGGTCAAATCCGAGTCAAATCAAGCCAATAAACCACTTTTGGAAACTTTCAATGTATAATTTAAAGGTCAAATGAATTCTGAAAATAACATGTTTATAGTCAAATCGAGCGTCTCGAGGAGATGAATCTAACATGCCCAAGATCGCTCAATTTTTACATCATTAAGACATTCAAATATACATCAAATCCCGTCAAATCAAAGAATCGAGTTGTCCGATCAAGAGTGGTCTTGATTCTCCTAATTGCACCCTTAACTCTATAAAAAGGGGACTAGACCCTGGGCAAGAGAAAGACCAAAGCCTGCAAAAGAGGGAGTTGAAGCCCAGGATTCTGCACTGACGATTCGACGAACACCTTCTACTCATGCAACCGCCAAACACCGTCAACCACCGCTCCAACAGCCATGGCCGCCAACTTCTGCAAACGCCGTGACCCAACTCCGGTTGACGCCATCTCCAACAATGTTGGTCGCTGTCGCAAACCTTTGACTAGCTTCTAGCATTGCTGCAGACTCCAATCCATGCCGCTCGCCAACTCTATCAGTCACATTCGCCAACCAGCTTCGCACTCCATCGTTGTCTGCCATCTCTGGCCGTCACCGCCTCTGACAGTCATCGTCGCCAACTCCGCAGCCTCCTCCAGCCAACTTTGATCGTTGTTTTCTCCGAAAACCTCCACAACCAACCAATTCTGACCACCACTTGTCGACCACCATCGTCCATCATTGACCCTCACCTATTCCTTGCAGTGAAGTCTCGTGTGATGTCACAATGTGCGTTGTGAAATCCTAACGTACGTTGCAGAATGATGAAACACCTCGTAGACGATATAACAACACACCCCAAATACAGTGTAATGACACCTCTCGAAAATGACTTAATAACATACCCCGGATACGGTACAATGACATACCCCGATGACAATGTAACAATACTCGCCACATACGGTGCAACGACAACTCCCAATAACGGTGTAACAATGCATGCCGAAGAGACTTTCTTCGGTCTCTTAAAGCTCCTTTTATGTAGCCCTCGACTCTGACCCCCATATTATCACAACTTATCACTGCGGCCTACATGATCAACTATGACCTACGTGGTCCACATCTCATGTTGCTCCCGACTTTGGCCTTCGAAGCCTATGCATGTCATCACAACTCATTATTACGACCTACGTAACCCTTTAAGGCCTTCGTGATTCATAGCTCGTGCAACTCCCAGCTCTGGCCCTCGCGGCCTATGGACATCAACACGGCTCACCACTACAGCCTACGAACATCTACACAGCTCACCAATACGACCTATGTGATCAACTGTAGCCTACATGGATCACAACTCATGTAGCTCCCAGATTTGATTTCCACGACCAACAAACATCATCACATCTCACCGAAATGGCCTACGTGACTAACTACAACTTACGTGGTTGACAGCTCGTGCAACTCCCGACTCCGGTAGTTGCGTTCTATCGATGTCATCATAGCTTACTACTATGAACAACGTGATTGACTATGACTTGTGTGGTTCACAGCTCGTACAACTCTCAACTCTGGCCCCGCAACTGAAGAATGTTATCACATATT
>NW_018164943.1:0-12595 GCF_001263595.1 Phalaenopsis equestris
ATCGTCATACATCTCATCGACAAATGACGAAATGACGGTCAGTGATTCACTGTCCGAAAATGCAAAATTTGGGACGAAATATTTTTTCTAAATCTAATTCATCATGCAAGTGATGATATTTGATTTATTAAATCTAAGTTTACGGTATAAAAATGACAGAATGCATAGAAAATTAAATTTACTGAATTTAAGCTGAATTTATGAATAAATTTTCTTAATAAAATGATATCAAATTCCACCTTAGTATAAATTAAACGTAAAGATAAAGATATTCAAATGTGCATTTAAAGGATTTATGTGTGATGATAATAATAAAATAATGATAAATAAAAAGTGAGGGGCAGTGGGGTCGGATGACAGAGCACTTCTTCTAAAGCTTAAAATAATACCATGAGGGCTCACCTTCCAAAATAATAATAATAATAATAAAAGAATATTTAAACTCTCATAACGACATAAAAGATCAGTTTGGGGCAACTTATGTATTTCAGGATAAGCTGCTTATTCTGAAACGCAGCCTGTGAGTCAGCCGCAGGGGTCGACCCGCGGTCCGCGTTTAGTGTAAAATACAGTTTCTAATAATCTGACGAAACGCGCGAATCAAACCGTATAACAAAATTTTATAAGCTGCCACAAACGGACCCAAAGTCTCACCAACCTCCAGTCAAAATTAATGAAATAACCTCCAGTCAAAATTAATGAAATACTACTTACCGACTATGTTATGAATATATCTTCTTCAATTCCCATTATATTTCTATAATATTCATAAAAAAAATATTCTAAACAATTATCGTATAGATAATAAATTTTTAAAATTTATTATGAGAATTTTATTTTATTTTTATTTTTCGAGAAAACTTCAACAATATCTTACCTATAATTCATCATACATATTCCCAAGGTAATAAAAGATGTTCCATCCTAACGCTTTAAAAAGCTTCAGCTATTTGTTCGAAGAAATTTGAAATTCAATCTACAATAACAATGTATTTTGAAATTCGGCTCTTCATTCATTTTCTCAGTACATAAAATTTGTGAGATTTTGTCAGGGGGCCAATCTCTTTCATTCATGTTCAATATAAATATAATGGAGCAAGTTCTGCCACCTTTCTGTACATCTCGAAGCAACATAAAAGGAAGGGACTTTCAGTAGCAGATTATTATATACAAAATAAGCAGAAAAGGTTTAGATATCAGCGGAGGCTCTGTTTCTAGGAAAGGGAATGGTGTCCCTAATATCATCAAGGCCGGTTACAAACATAACTATTTCCTCCAACCCGACACTGAAACCTGAATGCTTCACGGTGCCATGCCGCCTCAGATCCAAATACCATTCATAATCTTCTTGAACCAACCCCAGATTTTTGGAAAAAATTTGCATACGTCAAAGGGTACGCAGAGATGCGTACATAATAGGGTACACGGGTGTTATATGGAAGTTATATGGGGGTTACAAGCGTGTTATAACTTCCTTGTAACTTTCGTGTAACTCAGCTGTAACCCGCGCTTTTATTTTATCCATTGAGATTACAAGGTTACAGCGGGGTTACACGGGAGGTTACAGTTTCTTTTGTGGTTTGGGCTTTCTCCTCCGATATCAATTTTGTTCTTAGAATTCGGTGAGCCATGCTTAATTCTAAAAAACAAGTTCTTATAGCTTGATTCTAGGAAGTTATTATGATGCTTTGTTGTCTTTATATGGAGTTTCAATGTATGGTTTGATTGGCTCTGAGCTTTTACCATCTTTTGTTTGGGATCATGTGAATCATGATCATTTCATATTGTACCGGTGAAACTTGATCTTGTAGTTTTCTATTGGAGTTTATGAAAGCTTATTTGTCATCTCACATCTCATTATGAGATATTGGTTTAATTTTAATATCTTCGATTTTGGTCCTTTGAATGGATTTGCTAAGCTGATACTAGGAGGAGAATGTCTTCAGAGCAAGGACCTACAGTGGTTCATCAAAAGTCGGGGCAACTAAAAATCATATTTGATCTTCTTCCATATGAGGTAAGTTCCACTCATCCATATTCGATCTGATGTGTTTAAATTTACTTCAATTTGTCTAGCATAGTTAGTCCCGTGCACTTGAGAGGTCTTCTCTACAGAGCATTGTAACTTATAATTTATTTTTATCAATTGAATATTATTTTAGAAATTTTAAACCATTAGTTTTGTTCTTGCAACTTGATTTTCTTGTAATCATATTATTTTAATCAATTGAATATGATTTGTTGTAATTATGTCATTGCATTTGTAAGTATTTTTTTTTATTTTTAATATATATATATATTTATATTTATATTTATTTATTTATTTATTTATTTATAAATGCAAAATAATTGTGAAGTATGATGTAAATCCCCTGTTTAAATAAGCACCGCAAATCTCCATGTTTAAAAACCTACATTTCTAAAATGTTCATATAAATGAGATATGGTGTTCATAATTCATAGAAAGACAAAATCTCAACCTTTTACCTTTCAGTAAGCTTATCAAGGCGCTCCTCCTTCTGGCTTCCCAGAACCAATTTTCCAGCCTGAGTGTGTTCCATACTATAAGGTGAGTGACTTGTGACATTAAGCTCAGCTCTGAGAAAATTAGCATATTATCTCACCTTCGGTGCAATAATATCGAAAGCAGAAACAGTTTTAAAATCATCTCTAATCCGCAAATAGAAGGGTTTTGAATCTTTTGGGTGGTCATATATGATGACTGGCAGACTATAAATCTCATCAGCCAGAATTCTGTCAATATTGCATAAGGTTTGGAATAACATTCTAAGAAATAAAGCACAAACATAGCACAGAAAGTTGTTTTCATGTTCTGTTGATAGATTTATGCCCCGCTCAACTTTCTCTTCAACCCTCTTTTTAGTTTCCATGTGAAAAAAGCAGAGTTCATCGGCTTTAATGATCAAATTATGATCAAAGAAGCCAATTGAGAAACGAAAATTGCAAAACTACCTTATTTAAAATTTCCACAGCTTGTGTGTAACTAAGTCTGGCAAAAGAGCTCGATCCCATAGATTTAACGCGGTCAATACACTTGTCGTCGACTCGCTGGTACATGAGTTGTATGTCATGTGGGCAATGCTCAATGATGGAATGACAAAGGTACCTCAAAAAATCCTCTGCACAGTTCATAGCATCCTGTAATTATTACTGCACAAAATTTTGTGAAAATTAATGATCTGTGGAGGAAAAAATGAGTTGGAGCTTCATTCTTCTGTTTAGATGGAAGGAAAAAAAGTGAATACTAAATGTTCATGCTGACAAATACAAAGAGGCAAAAAGATGACAAAACGTACTGAAGATTATATGCGCCATGCATCTCATATAGTGTTAAAACAATGAAAGCCTGAAATATGGTCAAACTAGTTTGCTACATTATATTGGTCTTTCCTAAATAACTAAAGGGAAATTTACATACATATCACACAATTCTCATGCATTTACATATCTAACACCCAAAGTTTGATCTTTACACTTATAACCCCTTGGCGTCATACACCTATGTAAGAAAGTGCATATTTCAATTTTAAAAAGATAGTGATAGTGGTATTTATTATATGATGATACATAAATTTGAGTGGTATGCATGTAAATATGAATGCTTAGGTGTTAGATATGTAAATACATAAGAATCATGTGGTAATGTATGCAAATGCACCATAACTACAACATAACAGTTCAAACAAGGAAGGCGCCACTTAGCAGCCTTTTGAAGCAAATTTTGCAAGTCATGCTAAAACAAAACGAATTAAAGCAAAATGAAAAGCAGCTTATGAAGAATTGGTGTTTAATTGTAATCCAAATATTGCATACCTCTAGCTCTGCAAAGGCAAGTTCAACTTCAACCTTCCACGATTCAGCCAAACTCTTCTCGGGCGGCGCATCCTCAGCTTGAAATGTTGGTCCCAAGGAATAGACACAGCTAAGGGAGCAGGCATAGCTTTCTAAGTGAAGCTGAGAAGAAGATGACAGATACACCTGACGACCAAAGAAATTTTCGGAAAAATCTTCCTTTTTGATCTTCGCAGAGGTTGAAGTCAGTCTATGTTCCAACTGATTAGCTAGTTCATTAGCCTTCTGAAGGTTTTGCAATGCAATAAGAAGGGCCTCTCTGTTGCTATTACTTCTCTTCAGCTCCTCAATTCTCTTGCCTTTTTCCTTAATAGCAGCTTTGATTGTTTCTAGGTTTTTGGCCTCTTGAGCACTAATTGGGTTTGAGAGATTTGCAACCTCAAGCAACACGCTATGGTTCTTTGAATTAGTAGCAGTAATGATGGGCATCTGCACGTTAAGGAAGCCATTGCTCTGGAAGAATTGATGAGTAGAATGCAATAGGGAGTTGCGAATTCGTGCAATTGAGGCTACCTGAGTTGTGAATTAAACAGAGAAAAAAAACACATTCTTTGGAGTAAAAAATATATATTATTAGAAAAGCAGGAAAATATTTTTCTGGCGATCATCATCATAACTTTAATAATCATCATGTGGGGTTGGTGAGTAGCATAATAAGTACATTTGAACAATCTAAAGTAGATCATATCTACCAAATTTGATGGTAAAGTGATTTAATTGCCTCTAATCAAATAACTTCATACTGAAAACTTCATCAAAGTACTAAATTAAGTCAAGCATGGCCTAATGAAAATCAGCAGAATCTTACAGCAACTGGTGGATTGCTACACCAAAAAGCGCATATGAAATAAGCAGAACACAAGGAAGCCATAGAATGATCACAACATAGATATTTGGAAAAGAAGTTAGCATTAATACAAAAGGTGATGAAAATATCAATGGCTAAACTTGTGTAAAGTGTAAACCAATGTTTTATCATCATCTACTCATAATCATTAGATAAACCAAAGTTTTATCATCATCTACTCATAATCATTAGCCTTACCCCAACTATTTAAGAGAAAATTTATAAATTAACATTCTAGTGTTGAGTTTTCATTTGTAAGACTATGTTTAAGCAGAAAACTCTGATTATAATTAAGAAAATAAAGATGATCATATGGAAAATACCTAATAGGATGACACCCAATATGCAAATAGAACCAAATTAGTTAGTAGTTTGTACTTCATAGTAATTAAATCTATAAAACTAGAAGGGCTCATTAGTGATTTAATGATGTTAGATCATGTGTGATGTCATCTAATGATTGGCTCAATATTCTAAAAGTTATTAAAGTATTGTGTAAATCATGGTGATAATAAGTAATAACCATCATCATTGAGTTTGCTTAGAGTCATTATAGCTTGAAAATGAAATCAAGATTAACTATTCAAGAGGCACAATAGTGCAAAGAAGATCCAAAGAGAATAACTTTGTGTGTGTGTTTAGTTGCCTGTGTGTTTGATAAAAAGAGAAGTTTACCAAAAATCTCAATAATAATGAGCAAAAACTAAAATGAATAATATTTCATTTATAATTATCCAAAATTAATTTTTGATATTATAAAAAATATTTTTAATATTTTATATTTAATTTTTCTTGACTTTCTATTTATTTAATTTAATATCAATTAAACATTTAGGTTTTAATTACATTATTATTGCAAATTTTTTTATAATCATAATCACTCATGTCTTTCACAAATTTATGTGATCCTAAGTTTCCCATCAATTTCATTAATTTTACTAATGTTGATTTATGTGATAATTAACTATTAAATAAATGGGTTCATTAAGATTAACAATTTCATCGGTGAATAAATGTGAGCATGATTTTTATTCTATTAGTTGAGTTACATACATACAATCTGATATATAGTATCATATATCATCAACTTAATAGTTGAGCAGCTAATTTAACTCATGGTTAGGTGCTTTGTCTCCAACCACAATGCCTTGAGTTCAAAGTTTCGCACACACCAATGTGTGCATGAGTTAAAAAAAAAACACCAACTTAATAGCTAATCATTAACTACTTAGCGAGTATTGATACGATGTAAATCTATATGATTTGTATGCATAATTTCCATGCCTTATTTCCCTTTTATAATGATTTTACGCTACAGAAATGTATTTTTGTTGTACTTTATAGGAGACGGGTGTGGAACGCAATTTGGGGAGTGAAAGGAGTCAATCAGGTCAAGTAACTATGACAACCCTGTGCTGGAAGCAGCGTGCCAGTGTCAGGTGCCCAAGAGCACGACAAGCTTGCACCCAGAGACCATGTGCCTGTGCCTAGACACGGCACGCCTGGCCAATATACCGTACTCATGTGCAACTCCAGCCAACTTTTAACTAAGGCACGCCCACGCCACTTCCCAGCCTACCCGCACTTCAGCCAACAGTTTGATGAATTTTCCATGATTTCTTGCTATTTTAGTGCCCTAAGTATATATAGGAAGATAAAGAAGACTTAAGGGGGGTCTTGGACAAGTGTGGAGGCTTTCTTCAAAAGCTTTCGGGTTTCTCTTCCTCCTTGCAGAGGGAGAAACTCCTAGGGTTAGTTTACGTCAAGTTTTAAGAGGTTTTTGTATGAAAGAAAGAGATTGAGGGTTGTTTATGAAAAGGATGGTGGCGAGAGTTGTCATTGTACGGTGAGGATTCAATGGATTGCGGAGAACATTTGGCTTGCTTGTAAATTTGTGCATTTCTTTCATTTGAATCACCAATATGTTTAATAAAAGTCTTATTGCTTTGCTACTGCATGTCTCGTAGCTAATCTACTTTCATGCTCCGGTGAAGTAAGGATAGTTTTTCTTAATGTTTACCATGATTTTTCCCTATATGTGTTTTCTGTGCTTTTGAATTATGCATATTGATGCGTTAACTTTTCGATCGTCATTTACTTCTAATCTGATCAATTAGGTTGCTAAGACTTCTTGTAATCTAGGATTTTTAACTTTCGCCTAGAAAAACAAATAGGTTAACACATGATAGCCTAGTCAAATAGATATATTACGAGTAGAAAATTGTAACTCGTATAGGGAATCGAAGGAATCCTGGGAAACGTTGCAAGATTAAGTCTCTCTTAATTGTAACATGATTTCAAACTCTTCTTATGACCTAAACTTAGGCTAATGAGGGTTGTGTCCCTAATTTGTCAGCTATCACATAGAGAAAGTCATAAGAAAAAATAGAGAAAATATTATACTGGTGTCAAAGAAGCATAAGTTTTATCACCTCTGAAAGACTCAAAGTTGTGACCTGCTATTTCTGTTTATTGCTTCTTTTAGGACGGTAGATTTCCATTCATGCATTTTCATCCCTTCAAACTATATTCAGCGGTTTAATAAACTAGAACTTCCCGTGTTAGAAACATTTTGACACATTTCCCAAGGATTCATAAGCACACTGGTTTAGTTGTATATTACTTGATCGACTAGTACACTTGCATGATTGACCGACCTGCCTCATAGCATATTTCGGGCATCAAGTATCCACTAAGATATTTTTGGTATATAATGACTATACTTCAAGTTTTTATTGTTGGGTATTTTTTCAATTGGTGAGGATACTTCTAGTTTTTATTGTTGGGTATTTTTTCAATTGGTGAGGTAAGTTTTAAGTTGTTTTATAATGTGTAATATCTATAATGTTCTCCTACATATAGCATACTCACAAAATATTAAAAAATAATAATTTCACTCATAATTATTTAGAAAGTTATTTAGAGTGTTCATCATCTAAGAATTTTACGAGTAACACTTTCTCGCTTAGTTTGTCTGTATGAATTCCATGGTGCTATGTTGACATCATTGTACAAAAAATAGCATTGACCTTGTAGTGTTAGTGATAGCCTTACCACCAAAGTCCTGAAGGAATAAAGTGTGACAATTTCTCCATTACGTTGTGGGTGAAAGATTGATTAATAGTGAAAGCTACTTGAGGGATGCTTAGGCATGGATGTAGCCAGGTTTGCTCAAACCAAATAAATATCCTTATCACATTTGCTCTCCAACTAGTTTTACATTATGTACATCATTTCTAATTTACTCATGTGATGTTTTGGATTAAAATATGACCACATGTTAATATCGCAGGGTTATCTTCATAATGAGTTTTATATTATCTTGCGCTGAACTAGCTCTGAGACATTACCTTTAGGATCACATTTTATATAATCAAATATCAAGTAGATCTTCCTTTACAATGTGGTAAATTAATAATTATTTTTTTTATCCTTACATGATGGAATAAATGTTTTACTTGCGCTCCAAATTGTTCATCACACTTGGTCATAACATTATAGCTATCTTTATCATCATTTGTCTATTTTGCGGAAACTTATTTAAGTTGCTTGGAGGTTTTTTATTGTAAAATACTTACAGCTAATGTAAATGAGTACAATTGTGCTTACATAATTACATAATTTACATAGTTCACGTTTATGTCTACACCAGTGCATTTTGTTAGTACATGTGCATTTAGTTTGGCTTAATTATATTTTGTTGTGCACAGTATATATTGGTTTACAGTTTCATGGCGTGCTTTAAATCTCTCATGCACATTGAGTAGAATTAGAATGGTTGAATTTCATGCAAAAACACACGCAAGGAAATATTACGATCAAACATGGAAATTTGTTAATCATTCCAAAACTTATCAGTAGCATGATATGAATAAATAAGCACAATCTAAGTAGAATATGAATCCAATATTTAGAAAATTTTACAACCTTCTAAAAAACTGAAATAGGGAACGACTTTACTAATTATATAAAAAAGATGATGATAGACTGGTGACATATTTTGTGATACATCCAAAGAAAAAAAAATATAGCAGTGCAAGAGTAAGGGAAGGTACAATTTCTGACGCTAGCAAGATCACTAAGCGATAATGAGTCCACATTTTCGTTTAATACAATGGATATGAAACAATTAACCAAAACATGATAAAGGGATTCAGAAATAATTTTGTTTTGAGAAAAAAATTTGATAAATGTCAGACGTGGAGATTTTGTTTTTTGGCCCATAGTATGTCCAAACATACATGTACCACCTCCCTTCATTGCTGATGAAACAAAAAGTGAATTTGAACTACTGCTATCATCTTTGTCCCACCAGGTGCTTTACAAACAAAAAAAAGGTGCAGCTTTTTGGTAAATAATCCAATAAAACTTATTGCCGATCAACCAAAAAGAGAGTAAGAATCAACTAATCATATTCTCATCATCAACATACTGAACCAAAAAATGAAAGGAATGCCAGCTTGGGAAGATACAGAAATTTAAGTTACCATAGATGTTCTTGGACGAAGGTGTGGATGAGCCCTTAAGATTGCCATTGACAACCGTCCTTTTGACAAGGGATACTAGTCAAAACCAACACCACCAACATATAAAACTTTGTCCACTTCAAGTTCCACTGCATACTTTCCTGGCAACTTCGATCTGGCTAGCACTCCTACTAGAATTGAGATGCCAACAGGCAATATTTCGGATAGAGGATGTACAGAGGAATCAACCACTACCTGCAAGTAAGAAAACAAGTGCAGTCAGTCAGTCGGTCAGTCAGCAAGACATAAATCACTTTAAAAGCCATAATTTTTAGAAATAACATAAGATTCTTTGAAATTAACAACATGCTATCTGTGATTAAGTCCAAACTTTATTGTGCGATTAATTAGCTTGGATTACTAACTTTTACTCTGCTTTCCTAATCTGAAAAGAGAGACCCCCGCAGTAAAGAGTATAAAAACCAGTTCTTGTGTAGGAAAGGAATTTTTTATATCAACCACTCAAAATTTTAAATACAACAGATTGGCCACCCAAATTTCAATTTTTACATTTTAACAACCAAAAATAGGGGAAAATTTTCTGTCCAGACTCCGGACATAACACTACATGTGTACTCCCAGAAATATGCCGTCACATGTGTTATATCGTGACCACCTAAAAAAATATTAAAGTAGAACCGTGGAAGTTATTGGAGTGGAATTTTATTGGAGTGGAATTTGAGAGTTTATTGAAGGGTTGTTGAGAGGTTATTGAGGGGTTATTGGGAGATTACCAATAACCTCCGCGGTTTCACTTCAATAACCCCCGGCAATAACCCTCTCAATAATCACCCAATAACCACTCAATAACCCCCAAATAGACTCTCAATAACCTCTATGATTCCACTTCAATAACTCTCTGTAGTTCTGCTTCAATAACTCCCTACAATAACCCCCGCAATAAACCCCAATAAACTACTCGGTTCCATTTCAATAACCCTCCTACAATAACCCCCTAATAATCCCACAATAACCCCCGCAATAGCCACCCAATAACCTTCGCGGTTCCACTTAAATAATCCTTCATAATAACACCCTAATAACCTCTGAGGATTCACTTCAATAACCACCAATAATCTCTGCGATATAGCACACGTGGCTGCATATTACTGGAATCCGCACGTAGAGCTATATCCGAAGTCCAGAAAGAAAATTTTACTCAAAAATAGTGTTGTAAATTTAGCTCAAAAATTGTTAATCGCTCAAAAATTGATTCAAAATTTTGGCTCGGATCGCTTGAATCAAAATAAATGAGCCAAGCTATGACTCAATTTTGGATCGAATTTTATTCGAACCAAACCCAACTCGAGTCGAAATCTAATCATTTACATCCACAGTGATGTTAAGGCTGTAAATTTAACAAATTTACCCTGAATATCTTTAATCACTCGAAAATTGATTCGAATTTTAGCTTTGATCGAGATAGAATCAAAATAAATAAATCGAGCTACGAGTCAAAAATTTTTATGAGCCGACCCAACTGGCTCAAAATCAAATCATTAAAAGCTTTACCTAAAAATCACCCAAAACTTTAAATATAAAGGTTTGACCAGTTTCAAAAGGAAATAAAATATTAGGTTGTTGAAATATAAATTTTAAGTTTAGATTGTGTTATATTTAAAATTTTGGGTGGTTGGTAGGTAAAAACCCTACACAAATTTTATGAAAACTGCAAAACAAAATACAGCAGATAATAGCGAAATTTGTTCTAAAGCAAATAAGCCGAACCTCGAGACTAGCAGGGCAAGACCCATCACTGATCCTCAAGTAGCCAACGGTTGGCACAGGCTTCCCTGGACAGTCCAGCTTCCTGAGAAAATGCGCGCTGTATCCTCCGCCAGTGAGAATCCTCGCAATCGATCGGAGAATGGGGAGCCAGGAAACCAGAACTTCGGAGCAAGCCACGTCCTTCACGACTGAAGGGGCCGCAGCCACAGGCGACGTCGACGATGGAACACTCGGCTTCTGTTTATCCACGCCAGATTTCACCCATCCCCCAACCTGAACTCTCTGCCCGGCCAACCCTTTGCCTCCATCGTCCCGACCCAAAATCGATCGGAGCAAAATCCTAGTGGAGTATTTGAACCGTTCAACAGACGGCGGCTGCGGTGACGGCGGTGGAATGGATTCATTGGTGGCGGATTGGATACGTTCGGATGCCATTGATGGGAATAGGGTATGGGAGCATGGAAAAGAAGATGGTGGGAGGGTAAGAAATTTAACAAGGGAAATGGGTGCTTTGGAGACATACGGAGAGGAGAGTAATGCTTTGCTTTTAAAAATATATTCTGAGCGGGAAGCGAAGCGATTCAATTCTCTCTTGGCGATGAATGCTGGCTGCTGAAGGAGGGAAGGAAGGGATATGGCAACGTTGAATCGGTGATAGAAGGAAAGAGGAACTTTAAAACTAGCCGACTTAAAAAAGGATTTAAATTCATCCCACGATATCTTCATATATTTATATATCTAACTTTTAAAGTTTGTTGCTATGCACCCAAAAAATGATTTGCAAGAATCTCGAGCTAATCTAATTGAAGAACTATCAGCCGAACAAAAATCTTCATATATTTATATATCTAACTTTTAAAGTTAGTTCCTGTGCACCCAAAAAATGATTTTCAAGAATCTAGAGCTAATCTAATTGAAGAACTATCAGCCGAACAAAGGGCTCACGACCGACCAAATGCCAGTCACCACCAAAGAATTACTTGGGTCAACAAGAAACAGACGTTCACTCCAACAACCGAGCAAAGATCTATTATACCCAACAATTACACGAGTATCAATGTGAGGCTCTCAAAAACTCTCAACAAATATATCCGCGACGGACTCCTCACTCTCATGATACAACATTTTCTTTGGAAACACCACCTTTGGATCTGTTCAAAACTTGATCCACTTCTAGAAGACAAAGCAAGTAATAAATGATCTTGGCAAGGTGATGCTAACTATGCTCTCGCCCGTTCTTCAAAAGATTCCTCCTCAGCACCGCCCTCTTCGGGGTAGCCGGATGGCTCCACAACTTCTCATCTATCTAAAGGAGTTGTATCAAGGAGATATGTATCAAAGTAAGCATGAGCCGAATGCTTTCTTGCAATGATGGTCAGTTCACTAGTTGAAATTTGTTGGATCACAATTGTGGTTACAAAAATATAGAAAAGAAAATCCTCACCTACAGAGTCGACCAAATTCACCACAGGCCTTAGTTGACCTCACTTCGGTTGTTGTCACTTCTTGCCTAGAGGCTCCTTTTACCTTGGCCTCAGCCTTAGCCTCAATATTGGCCTTCTTCCTGGTAGTTCGAGCAGAGACTTCTTTCTCTAACTCAAGTCAGAGGCAACCCATAAGT